>NW_027532679.1:4237551-4313719 GCF_008692635.1 Crocuta crocuta | reverse complement strand
CAGCATTACTAGGAAAGATCCTGGACACTGAACCAACCCTTTGGGGAGCACCTTTTGGCTCTTTCCCTTGGGGATGGTGCTCCTGTAGACCCATTTTCCCTCCCCTCCCCCTCAGCTCTTAACAAGCATCAATCTGCTTTTTGTCTTTGTGGGTTTTCCCTCTTTGTAGCTGGATCTGTTGGAGAGGAATATGCTATGGCCACAAAGAAATTATTTGCGTTTAGAGGCCTTGGACTCAGAATTAGAGCTCTTTTAAATATAAATTTATTTCTTTAATAGCATATTCAACGACTTCAAGTGGTATTTATATGTGTATTTTAAGTTTTGTAATTCTCTTAATTCTTAGTTTTCTGTCTTAAAACTTTGTAAAATGTGATAATTTTGCATTGATGGCTATCTAGTAATGTAGTATTGAGATATTTATATGTAATTTGAATGTATGGTAGCATTTGTACTTCTCCCAGGGTTTCAGCATTGACCTCTGGACTGAGTAACCCTTTGTTATGGGGCTGTCCTGTGCACTGGAGATAGGATGTTGTGGCAGCCTCTTGCCCTACGTGCTCAGAGCACCGCCAACCCTTTTAAATTGTAATAGCTAAAAATGTCTCCAGACATTGCAGAATGCCCCTTGGGGTCAAAATCACACCTGGTTGGCCAGCACTGCATTAAAATCATTTGTCTTGAGAATTTCAGTAACAAGAGACTGTTAATATGTTGTTTGTTAGAAGTGGTCATTATAGAGTGATAGAGAAGAATTGCTAAATCACCCAAGAATCTAGGTCCATTGTTGATTTTTGTAATTGTCCCCCAAACTGCTTCCACTCATAAAGTTTATTTTAGTTTTTAATGTTGGTTTTTTTTGCCGTATTCTCCTTTTGGATTATGTAAGGGTCATTTCTTGTTTGGCTTACTATGCGAAAGGAATTCAGCTTGATTGCTTAATAGGAAGTAATTTCATGGAAAAAGTAAATATAGCTGTGGGTTTGTTCAGAAACACTGACGCATTCAAATTCTTTTAAATAACAGTGAATAAAGTATTCAGTAATTGAAGAAAAGGAGAACTTTTTTACACAAATTTCCCTACTGTGATGTCAAAAGAACTTAACATTCTTCTAATATTACTATTTTAATTTGCTGATAATAAGTTAAATTCTCCCTTTTTGTGTTGCTTCCTTATGCACTGAAAGTTCTGAAAGTTTTCTCGGTGTGGAAAGGCTCTTTTCTACTTAAATCTTGTTATTTCTCAGTAATCATGTTAAATGAATTAAATTTTAAAAGGAATATTGGATGTGATCTAAAATTTGTTTCAAAATGAATCTGTAGCCTATTTAAATATTATAATTCTATATTCTTGATAGAGTTGAAAGTGACCATTTTTTTGAAAGTGACAATTTTTAAGGATTGTCCTGTGAGCCAGTTTTCTAACTGGTTAGTGATTTTACCTGTAAGAATAATTGAGGATAAAACTTTGGGGTAAGTAAGATAGGTATGATGGTGAGAGAAAGCCAAAAGAGGGGAAATTTGATGTAGTATTATTAGGTATTATCAGTTAAGTAGTAGGGTTGAGGATTGGTGTCTCAAATGGTTTTTTACTGGGAATAGTTATTTAATAAGGCCATGGTAATAAAGAAAATCCCACAAAGTGGACTTTTGGCTGTCATCTCTCCATAGTAAGATTCAGATTCAGTAAATTCTGATCCATGCATGGAAGAAGGAAATGGAAGCCATCTTTATCTAGTTCTTTATTCCTAAATTTTTCCTTAGTATACATGTGAAAAGAAGTATTACTAACATAATATGCCTTTTATAAGAATACTGTGCTTTAATTGCCTTTCTTTTCCATGTGTGCTTGGTATGTATCTAATACATTCTTACCATTTTCTTTATTTAGGGACTATGTCAGGAGTGAACTGGAGTCTGCCTATGAAGGACCAATGTATTTAGAACCTCTCTCCATGAATCGGTTTACCACAGCCTTAATAGGTAAGTATTAGAAAAGAATTGAAAGTCTAGGTAGAGACCACCCTTGCTTATTATTTTCTTTACATGCTAATAATCATACATAGCCTATAGTTCCTTGTGTTTTTAAATGATACGTGAACTATTTGGAAGGTTAATGTTTAAATAAAGCTAATTATTATTTTATAAGATTAAAATTAAATATGTAATGTCTTCATTTATCGTTATTGAGAGCCATTACTATATCCAAAAATAGATTGCCATAATATCAAGAACTTGAGACATGATTGAAATATTTAGGTAGCAGAATGTTAAAAATAGTGTTAATAACTAAGACCCAAAAATAATATAGAGCATCCCAAGTGATGTACCAGACCCTACCTATAATGGTGAAATTATAAAAAAGGAAGTGACAGAAAACCTATTTTATTACTCTTAAACTCATCCATATAGAGGGTGTTGCAAGGTTAAATGTTGGAGATTATGGAGAATTTCGTTAGAGAGCTATTTGCTCTGAAATACCTCCCCAGCCATTCACATTTAAAGAAATCAGCAGTAGACCATTTGGAAAGTCACATGTCTTCTGTGGCTTAGTGGGGGATACTGTGAACTGACCCACACTTGGAAAATCTAAAGCTGTACCATCTGAATTTAGCCATATATGGGGCTCCTGGGAGGCTTAATTGGTTAAGCATCCAACTCTTGATTTCAGCTCAGGTCATGATCTCATGGTGAAATTGAGTCCCACGTCAGGCTTTGTGCTGACAGTGTGGAGCCTGCTTGGGATTATCTCTTTCTCTGCACCTTCCTCACTTTCATTCCCCCCGTCCCCGACTTTGTCTTTCTCTCACAAAAGAAATAAACAAACATGAAAAAAATAAAATTAAATTAACCACATGTAGCTGTTGAGCTCTTGAAATGTGGCTAGTCCAAATTAAGATAAGCTGTAAGTGTTAAAATACATACCCACTTTCTAAGACTTAGTACAAAAAAGGATGCAAAATGTCTTGTTACTTTTTTAATTGACATTAAAAAGTATATAATTATATATGTTATGTGATACATAATTATCATGTATTATATGATAATATATGGGGTATGTTCGATCGAATAAAATATTGTCAATTAATTTCACCTGGTTTTTTTTTTGTTGTTTTACTTTTTCAAATGAGGTTACCAGAAAGTTAAAATTTATATATGTGGCTCATATTATAATTCTATTCAGTATCAAGGCCAAGAGTGTATGGGCTTGCTGTAAGTTTTCTGACTATGGACATGGTGAAAATGCCTTGTAGGGTTCTTTTGTATCTTCCTAGGCAAAGGATGTTAATTTCCTGTGAACTAGATAAGGGCCCCAGGAGTCAATGAGATTTTTTTTAGGTCCTTCTAAGAGGGCCTTTGGAAGGAGAAGACTCCCAGTAGGGATTGAACCTCCAAGAGTTTACCAAAAAACCAATAACAGCTAGAGGGAGGGTATATAACAAATACTAAGGGTGGGAGAGCCACAGTGATAAGAACAATCTCTGAAGAAACCATAAAAATGCTCAAGAGAAAAGGGGGGATAAGTTTTAAATGTCGCAGCTTTGGGGAGCAGCAATACCCTGTCACTGTAAGAGTGGAGTCCAGTAAGAATTTGCTACTTCCCACTCTCCTTCTTTCCCATATGCTTCAAACGGAGTTGAGCCAGCAAGAAAGAGAAAAAGAGGACAAAGCCTGCCATAACTTCTCCATTCCTCTCACAGTTGTGAGTTTTCAATCAGTAGTCCCATAGGAGGCCTGAGCTAGAGTAAGGGAAAAGCCTTAACCCTAAATCAGCTTCAGAGTTTTGGTCACTCTTAGATTGAGACTGTGTGACCTAAGCTAGATGAGAAAAGTTACAGGAACTGCCTTAGGGGCAGGAGAACAGTAATCTTCACAGAGTGTATTTTAAATGCTTTTTTAATGTATATTTATTTTTTCTGAGAGAGGGAGAGTGAGCAGGGAAGGGGGCAGAGAGAGGAGAGAGAATCCCAAGCAGGCTTCATGCTGTCAGAACAGAGCCTGATGCAGGGCTTGATCTCACCAACCATGAGATCATGGCCTGAGCCAAAACCAAGAGTCGGATGCTTGATCGACTGAGCCACCCAGACGTCCCTTCACAGAGTGGATTTTAAAATTATTTTCCTTATGATTTGCTTAATAATGTTTTCTTTTCCTTAGCTTACTTTACTGTAAGAATACAGTATGTATTATATATAACATACAAAATATGTGTTTATGTTATTGGTAAGAATTCCAGTCAATAGTAGGCTTTTAGCAGTTAATATTTGGAGAGTCAAAAGTTAGGCAAGCATTTTTAACTCTGCAGGATATTGGCACCCCTGCCCCTTGCATTGTTCAAGGGTCGACTGTATTTGCTAGGTTAGAGACCTTGTAAGGTATTTTTTATTCTATGATGGATGCAATATAGTACAAATTTGAAACATTTCCTTAGGGCACCTGGGTGGCTCAGTCGGTTAAGCGTCTGACTTGGGCTCAGGTCATGATATCAGGGTTCATGGGTTCGAGCCCCGCATCGGGCTCTGTGGTGACAGCTCAGAGCCTGGAGCCTGTTTCGGATTCTGTGTCTCCCTCTCTCTCTGACCCTCCCCTGCTCACGCTCTCTCTCTCTCTCTCTTAGAAATAAATAAAAACATTTAAAAAAGAAAGAAAAGAAACATATCCTTAAATTTTTCCCATCAGTGGCTATGTTATTCTGTTTATTGAGCTGAGATTCAGTTAATTCAAAACAAAATTCATAAACTATTAAGTACTATGTTTTCTTCCAATTTAGATTATAAGTACCTTCTATTTTCTTCCATTTCATTAATGAACTTTTAATTAAAAACTAAGTAATATTAGGGACGCCTGAGTGGCTCAGTCGTTTAAGCGTCCGACTTCGGCTCAGGTCATGATCTCACAGTTCTTGGGTTCGAGCCTCGTGTTGGGCTCTGCTGACAGCTAGCTCAGAGCCTGGAGCCTGCTTCAGGTTCTGTGTCTCCCTCTCTCTCTGACCCTCCCCTGCTCATGCTGTCTCTTTCTCACAAATAAATTTTTAAAAAAATTTAAAATGAAGAAGAAAACTAAATAATATTAATATGCCATCATTTCTGAGAGTTGCAGACTTCTTGGAGCTATTTCTAATAGTGGAATCCTCAAATCCAAAGATTGCTTTGTGATTTTGATTTATTCAGAATTACCAATTATAATAGACACAGTTCTTCCAGTTCTTCTGAGGTTATAGGAAAGATTTCTACTCCTTCCTTTTTTCACCTACATAGGAGAAATGGTCTTCTCTTAAAGAGAATCCTAGCACATGAATCATAGTGTTCTATGAAAGAAGATGAAGCCTGCAACCCCAGAGTTGAGCACTGAATGTGCTGGCACAGATTTCGGGGAATTTTCAGAGTGTAGAGGAAGTTTACATCATGCTGGACAGGGAAATTTAAATATCACAGCTGTGAGTACAGTGAAAATAAGATGTGTGAGAATGAACATTGCTAATCATTCCTAGTATTAAAACATTTCCTCTAAGTACTTTCTTCTTGAGTTTTTGCTAATTTTTTAATCAAAGAAATACACTTGTTTTTAAAAGTCAAAACCTACCAGTGTTGTGACAAACCCTGGCTCTCTGCTGTTCCACCCTGCTCCGCGTTGCTGCATCAGCTCTCCACAGGCCTCTCCTTCCCAGTCACAGCTTCTCTCTCGGCCCTCTCTAGAAATCCTGTCAGTTCGATAATATTCTTCCTACAGTGACCCCCTAACTTTATTTCTGTTCTGTTTTCCTTTTTTTCTCTTTTTTCTGTCTTTTGTTTTACTTTCTGAGATTTCCCAACTTTATCTTCCAATCCTTTTGTTGTACCTCTTTTTGTTGTATACTTTTAATATCCATGAGCTTGTTTTTATTGAACGTTTCTTTTTACTATGACACTTTATTTCTTAGGTATATCACTTATCTCTTTGAAGCATTCTTTTATTCCTTGAATTATCTATTTCCTCTGAGATTTTTTTTCTGTTTTTTGGTCTTTGTCTTTCATGGGATGGTAGTGTTTCTGAAGCCTGGATTTGAATCCTGATTATATTAAGTGAAGATTTATGAATACTGATGTCTAGGCCTCATCTGAGGCTGATTAAACCATAAATTTTACTTAAATATCGAGGGGGTCCTTAACTGATCATCTCTTTTGAAGTAAGTTAAGTTGTTGATTGGAATCTCTTTAGGGCTTACCAGCTGGTATGTTTCACAGTTGGTATGTTTCACAGTTGGTATTCAAGTGGGATTCAAGTTCTTGGATATTTGTATGTCTTTTCACTTGGACTTGGTCATTTTCCGCAAAGAGGAATCTTTCTGTCCCCTGTAGGGAAGGCCAGTGTCAGTGACTAGAATGGTAACAATAAACATGGCAGCATGTTTGGATATCTAGAAAGATTTCATCTCTCGGTGCAGACTTTTGTTTTAATTCCCTCTTTGCTTTTGAGTATCATACTTCTGCTCTGCGCTGTACGTGATGTCCTGGAGCCTGTTGCAGTCTCTCCAGTAAACCTCAGTCTTCCCCTCAGGGTGGGGATAAGAGTAATGGCTTAGCTAAAACCACAGTCAGTTGCCTCCTATCTCTTAGTTTTCTGCCCTCTAAAATGTTATCATATCTCATGGGATGGCCTCTCCTCCTGTTTTGTTTTGCTTTTATTTTTTTTTTTAGTATTATGAGTTTTCCTCCTATTATGCCTTTATGAATATTTTTCACATTATTTAATATCAATTCTTTAAAGGCTAAAATTAATATTTGTTGGAGAAAATGCCACATTATAACATGGTAGATTGTTAATGTTTTTAGCTTCATGTAAAAATGGTTGCCACTTTTGTATTCTTATAACAGTAATACCGATTGAACACAAACAAAAATCTCAAAAGTATTTTGCCCTTCATTGGCAAGAAGGAAGAAAATTTGATTATGTGAGTCTTAATCTGGAAGATAACATGTTCAAGAATTTTCATAAAATTCTTTTTTTTTTTTTAATCTTTTTTTAATGTTTTATTTATTTCTAGGAGAGAGAGAGAGACAGCGTGAGCAGGGGAGTGTCAGAGAGAGAGGGAGTCACAGACTCCAAAACAGGCTCCAGGCTCTGAGCTGGCAGTCAACATAGAGCCCGATGCGGGGCTTGAACCCACGAACCGTGAGATCATGACCTAAGCGAAAGTTGGACGCTTAACCGACTAAGCCACCCAGGCGCCCCAAGAATTTTCATAAAATTCTAAAAGGAGCAATGAGAGGAGACTTGTCCAGTTAGTGAAATGGGACAGTGTGGTACTGTCATCAGAGTAGATCACTGGGGAAAAAATAGCAAGTTCTAGGGTGCAAGGGTAGCTCAGTAGGCTAAATATCGGACTCTTGGCTCTTGGTTTCAGCTTATGTCATGATCTCATGGTTCCTAAGGTTGAGCCCTGCATTGGGCTCCCTGCTGACAGCCTGGAGCCTGCTTGGAATTCTCTCCCTCATCTTCCTGCCCCTCCCCCACTCAACACACGTGCTCACTCACTCACTCTCAAATTTTTTTAAAAAAGTAGCAAGTCCTGATACTCAAATATATAAAAATTTGAAAGTATACTAGAGGGGCATTTCAAAGTAATGAGAAAAGAATTGGATGATTCCAGTAGCTAGTTTTGAGACAACTGACTAGGGGCGCCTGGGTGGCTCAGTTGGTTAAGCCTTGTAACTTCGGGTCAGGTTTTCACTTCTCATGAGGTTCATGGGTTCCAGCCCTGCATCAGGCTCTGTGCTAACAGCTCAGAGCCTGGAACCTGTTTCTGATTCTTTGTCTCCCTCTCTCTCTGTCCCTCCCCTGCTTGCACTCTCTCTCTATCAAAAATAAACAAACATTTAAAAGGGCAAAAAAAAAAAAAAGGGACAAACATCTGGAAAAACACTTAGATCTTTTTTTGTTGTATATTTTTAATATTCAGCTACTTGTTTTCATTGAATGCTGCTTTTTACTATGACAGTCTTTTTCTTTCTTAGATTTATCATTTATCTCTTTGAAACTGTCTTTTATCCCTTGAATTACCATTTTCTCAGATCTTTTGTTCTGTTTGTTTTGGTCTTTGTCTTTTATAAGATAGTAGTGTTTCTTAAGCTTAAATCACCTGATTATATTAAGTGAAGATTTATAAATACTGAAATTCTAAAATATTCTAAAATAAATTCCAATTTTACCTTATTCTAAAATAAATTCCAAATGTATTAATTTTTAAAGAATACTAAAAGAAAACCTAGGTGGGGCACTTGGTTAAGCGTCCAGCTTTGGCTTAGGTCATGATACCCTGATTTGTGAGTTTGAACCCTATGTCAGTCTCTGCAGACAGCTCGAAGGCTGGACCCTACTTTGGATTCTGTGTCTCCCTCTCTCTCTGTCCTCCCCTGCTCACATTCTGTCTCTCTTCCTCCCAAAAATAAACATTAAAAAAATTTTAAAAAAGAAAAAATGTAGGTGATTACTTGTATAATCTTGAGTAGGAGGGCCCTTCTGATTAACCATGGCACCAAAGGTAGAAACCATCAAGGAAAAGGTTTGATAGGTTTGACCATTTACAGTAAAAACTCCTGTAAGAGAAAAAATTTAAAAAATATTTAAATAACACATTGGGAAAATACAGTCATATGACATAGGAAATTAATATCTTAAAACCTAGGAGGCTACATTTCCCAGTAGAAATGGCCAAAGAATGTAAACAAGCATTTCAGTAAATAATTGCAGATTATTTTTATGTACTTATTTATAATTGGTAATCAAAAAAATGAGAGTTAAAAAAGCTTAGGAAATATTCCTTGCCCTTCCTTTCCTTAAATTATTTTTACTATTGGCAAGTCAGTGGAAAAATGGGCACCCTGTACACTGGGTGTTTTGTTTCTGTAGGGCAGTCTGATTTTATGTGTCAAAGTCTTAAATGTTTCTTCTGACTCAGTAATTCCGCTTTGAGGATTTTAGTCTAAGAAGATACTAGGAAATGTGCTCCAAGTATACGAGGAGGTCATAAGCGATAAACATCTAAGCCTGATGTTTAAACAAAGCATTTTATAATTATGAACTATTTGAAAACAACCAAATGCTAATACTGTGTATTCAGTGTAATACACCATACAACTAAAAAACCAAAAAACCCGTGTATATGTTTATTGGTATGGAGAGAGATACATGTATTATATGTATTAACTGAAAAGAAGTGATCGTAAAGTAGTATATACACTATAATCTCATTTATATAATAAAACATTTGTGTATTGTGTAGAATAAATCTGGAAAAGTAACAGTATGAATAGCTCATTTTTATTGAGCACTTACTAGGTTTCAGACACAGTGCTTAGACTCTGTATGCGGTGCTTTTATTAATGGACCAAAGATAGTGGATTATAAGATATAAGAGATTGAGTTTATTTCTCTTTTTATTTCTCTGTATTTTCTAACTTTTCTATAATCATGCATAATCAGCTGAGAAGAATTTGTTGCTTAAACAAAGTTTTACTTTATTGAATCCTTTAGGAAGAAGGCTTGCATGGTCCGTAAATGTAATTAAAGCTTGAAAATTTCGGAATAAATTTTGTTGTGTCTTGATCTTAGAGAAGTAACTGTGTCTCTTGGATTTTATGCTTTTAACCTATAGATCAGAACAGTTAAACATTGATGGGCCTTTGTAAAAGGAGCTCTATATAAATAGTAGTGACTGAATTATAATACTGAACTAGACATTAAGAAAAATGTTTTCTGTATTATATATGTTATCTGAAATGTAATGAAGACTAGTGGATATTTATGCTGCTGTTTTCAGATCAGTACCTAGGGAATTGATGCTCAGAATTGACAGAACATATGAATATGCAATTATGGTCAGATGAACTAAAAATTTGATTTATGCTGTTATCTAAGAGATCTTAATTAAACTTTTTCAAAAGCTGTATCATCATCCTTATTGGCAGTGTCTTTTGTTTTTATTTTGTGAATACCAAATCTTAAATGCATTCTCCTCCCCATTTTAGGTCAGTTGGTGGTGTGTACTTTATGCTCCTGTGTCATGAAAACGAAGCAGATTTGGCTCTTTTCAGCCCACATGCTTCCCCTGCTAGCACGACTCTGCCTTGTTCCTCTGGAGACAATTGTTATCATCAACAAATTTGCTATGATTTTTACTGGATTGGAAGTTCTCTATTTTCTTGGGTCTAATCTTTTAGTACCTTATAACCTTGCTAAGTCTGCATACAGAGAATTGGTTCAGGTAAGATTCACAACCACACACAGGTCGATAAAATTCTACATAACTATTAGTTATATTAAACATTTAGTTCATTGTTATTTCACAGTCATGGTTATGGTCACATTCTGTTGGACAGTTTCTAAATAGCAACCTAATTAGGAACATCTGAGATTTTTTATTATGAACTGTTCTGTAGAGAGGCAGTAAAGTGATTCTGTGGAAACAGAGTGTCTGGATTTTGACTCTGGCACTGTTGTTTACTAGCTATGTAACCTGGGGATAGTCACTTAAGTTGGTTTATCCATAAAATGGAGCTAATAATAATAGTTGTACTTAACTCATAGGGTTGCTCTGAGATTTAAATGAGTTCAGTGCTAGGCAGATGGTATTCTGTATGTGTTGAGTATTATAATAAAGACCAAAGTAATACAGAATTGAAAACCTAGAGTCAAATCCTGGTTTTTCTCCTGGTCATAATCCTTTAACTACAGTTTTCCCCCCAATGTTTGCCTAATTTATGTAAACTGAGAAGTTAAGTCGTTTTAACATGATGGATTTTGCTTAGATACAATGCTTCTGGCTATCCTACTTTTTTCAGCCTTTGCTCTAAAACAGATTATTCCCAGACGGAAACAATAGATATTTAACTATTTACATTTGCCTTAATTGATAAATTTCAGTATATGAAATAGATACTAAAATTGACATTGAGCTATAAAAACAAAGTTAAATGAACATTATTTTCTACCTCTTGACTATGTGTATATGACCTTAAGGTACAGGATGCTCTCAGATTGACCAAACTGAAACTACTAAGTAAAGTAGGTTTTTGTTGTTTTTGTTGTTGTGTTGTTGTTGTTGTTGTAGCTGTAGCCCCAGGGACAGATTTCCCAGAAAAATTTTCCTATACTCTTGGCCCTAGCCTGATTCTGCCTTCTTTATTCATCTTATGTAATGATTAACTTGGGCAGTTTTCCTAAAAGTAGGTCTTTCAGAGAAGAGGAAGTTATTCTCATACTTAGGGAAGAGCTATTTCATGGGGAAGCTTTGTAGTTGCATTCATAGTAAGAATGACTACTATTTTCCTTTGAACTCAATCTTGTGGAGCTATCCTTTATAGGAAAACAGAAGACAGGAAGTAAACATTAATTGGGTACTGTTTAGTCATTATAAGAACAGAGCCCTCATTTTTCAATGTCATGTTTATCTTCTTGGTTGCCATTAAGATTCATGCATCACTAGATGTTGTAGTTGAAAATAAATTATAGGTTATGAAATTCACAACCTGAAAAGAATTGAATAGGCAAGAAATAGCTATTAGGCTTTTAAGTCATCTGTCTTTTGAATGGAAAGGAAAAGTACTCTCTACCTCTCAATGAACAGTTTGCTGCTAATAATAATTTTTCAGGTAGTTGGACAATTTGCTTTTTCTTTCAATATTTTCTAGTAGGGGAAAAATAGAAGTTAATCTTGACTAGATTTTAAAAGAAGCATTTGATTTACAGATGGAAAGAATTTATTACTAAAATATATTTTTTATAATTTTTAAAACATGTTTATTTTTGAGAGAGAAAGAGTGTGAGTGGGGGAGGCGCAGAGAAAGGGAGACACAAAATCTGAAGCAGGCTCCTGGCTCTGAGCTGTTGGCAGAGAACCCAACACAGGGCTTGAACCACAAACCATGAGATCATGACCTGAGCCAAAATTGGATGCTTAACCGAACCAACTGAGCCATTTAGGTGCCCCCACCCCCACTGTGACAAGAATTTAAATTTAGAATAACTTGCATATCAGTCTGTTTTAACTTAATGCTTAAAAGATCTTTATCTACCTAGAGATAGGTATTAATTAGAAATCAGAATAACTTGAAGTCCATGTATTTTAAGATATTTGTAATTTATTGACCTGTTCTGGTATCACACACAGTTTCAGCAAGACCATTTAGTTCTGTAGCTTAGAGTTTGTAGAACACTGTTGTGTTACCAGGGTTTGGTCCCTGGCATAGTAACTCCAGAAACTTGGTTACATCTGTGCTCTTAGGCTGAATCAGATTATGAAAATTGATTCTTCCTAATCATTCTCATAAGAGATTATTTTATAAACTAGAAAGCTAATTTACTTGTTAGTAGATTAGTAAACTATTTTTACATGTACCTTTTTCCCTGGTGTTAATGCACTTAGCAAACCAAATAAATTGAGAAATGTTGTTTGAAAAATACATGGGAATTGAGTTATCAGAGAGTGGGGGGGACGACTTGCTAAATATCTTCTCTTTCCAGTAGATGAAACTCCAGTGATTATTCTATCTTCCATCAAACTGTTTTTCACCTATAACATTTCCTGACTAAATCTTGAAAAATTCTTCCTTTTATATTGTCTGTTTTTCTAGCCACTCAAGCACTGTTGCATCATTTATGGTAGTCCTGATCATTATGATTTAGAGATGAGTAAGTTTACAACCTGCTTTTGATGTAGTTGTACTCTGAGAGTGACTTTACTCTGAACCATAAGGGCAGTTTGTGGTCATTTGATGATTGTGTGCCAAATATTAATAGTAATGAAAACTCAGTGAATTTTTTAAAATATGGTACTTATTGTATGTACAGAGAAAACTTTAAAGGAATTTATCTGAAACAACCTTACAATGAAAGAAAAGCTATTTAAGTTTTCTCTTTAAGTATTTTTTTGTGTTTGAATGTGTTTGCTGAAGTCATACGAGATGTTTTCCTATCTTATTTTCTTATTCAGGTAGTAGAGGTATATGGCCTTCTAGCCTTGGGAATGTCTCTGTGGAATCAACTCGTGGTCCCTGTACTTTTCATGGTTTTCTGGCTCGTCTTATTTGCTCTTCAGATTTACTCCTATTTCAGTACTCGAGATCAGCCTGCATCACGCGAGAGACTTCTTTTCCTTTTCTTGACAAGGTAATTAAGAACATGTGATACTATACATAATCTTAGAAAGAGAAAACTTTGATCTAGGAATAGTTAGGTTTTGCAGATTAACTTTTTTCCAGTTAAATTAGAGTACCCCATATTTAATTGAAGGATTTTCATTCAGTGGATACCTCTGTCTGGCAGTAAACAGAGGTGCTAATGTCAAGGTACCTAGCAAATTTTAAAAATATTTTTTCAATTTTGAGTTAAATTATTGGTTGGGTAAATACAAGAAAACATGTTACTAAAAATAATTATTTACTGAGTATTTAATATATGCCAACCACACTACTAAACACTTTTCTTCACACTGAATCTTTACAGCAACCCTGGGAGATAGGTACCTTTATTATCATTATCATTTTAATAGCTGAGGAGACTGTGCCAAGAGTAACTTGCCCCAGGTGACACTGCTTAAACAGTGCCGACATCAAATCCCATCTGAGTTCAAACCCTATGATTTACTCTTGTGCTATGCCATATCTTTTTTGTTTATTTATTTTGAGAGAGCAAGAAAGCACAAGTGAGAGAGGGACAGAGCGAGGGAGAGAGAGAACGAGAGAAAATCTGCACTGTTAGCACATAGCTCAACATGGGGCTCAAACCCACAAACCATGAGATCATGACCTGAACCAAAGCCAGATGCTTAATCGACTGAGCCACCCAGGCGCCCCTATTCCATGTTATTCGTAATGTTTTGCTTCATTATTCAGATAGTCAAATAATCGGTGAAATGAGTATATCCCAATACTTTGCTACTTGCCCCAAAGGAATTCTAAGACTCGGTTTTTAAGATTTAGATTAAAAAAAAAAAGTCTTAAGATCAGAGTACTTTTTCTACTAATGTATCTTTTTTTGTGAGCTTATGCTAGATCTGTATTTGTCATTTTTTCCACTCTTGAGTTTGAATCTCAGGCCCCCAGTCTAGCACATGGGGGTGTGTGTGTGTGTGTGTGTGTTATATATGTCTTCTTTGGTACATAAAGGCAAGAATGAAACTGTCCTTTGGGAAAATACATATGAACAGATAAAAGTTTAAGTTTTCATTAATAGAGTGAGTCATTGTTTCTTGGCCAACTAAATTACGGGGCACTGTGCATTAAGTGGTGTAGGGAAAATGTTACACAGAATGAAATGTCAATAAAAATGACATAGGACAGTACCTGATTTAGTAAATAAGTAGAATAAATGTATTGGCACTGAGTGATTTTGTACTTTTTAAAAATTATTTTAAATGTTTATTTTATTTTTTATTTTTTTAAATTTTTTATAGTTTATGTTNTTTTTTTTTTTTTTTTAATTTTTAAATGTTTATTTTTGAGAGAGAGCTTGAGCAGGGGAGGGACAGCGAGAGGGAGACCTAAAATCTGAAGCAGACTCCAGGCTCTGAGCTGTCAGTACAGAACCCCATGTGGGCTTGAACCCATGAACTGGGAGATCATGACCTGAGCCAAAGTCAGACGCTTAACCGACATAGCAACCCATGTGCCCCTGATTTTGTACTTTCTGAAAATAACAGCTATAATTGATAATTAGCTTCTGTAAACATGCAATAAATTGATATCAAGTATATTTTGATAGCCTACTCATTATTAATGAATTTCACTGCTATTGATATTTATGTAATTACTATGGAAATTTTGTGAAGAATTTTATGATGATCCAGTAGGTAATTCAACTTAAAGAGAAAAGAAATAGAGTTCTGTGGTTAGGATAATAACCTAAGCATGGGACTGGGATTGGTCGTGTTTTAAACCAGATTATTATTAGAAAAGCACAATTAGATGAAGTGTAGCATAGTGTAATAGGCTTAACAAATCAGTAAGCTATGAATGAGTTTGAATTTATTTATTTATTTAAATGTTTTATTTATTTCTAGGAGAGAGAGAGAGACAGCGTGAACAGGGGAGGGTCAGAGAGAGAGGGAGTCACAGACTGAAACAGGCTCCAGGCTCTGAGCTGGCAGTTAGCACAGAGCCTGACGCGGGGCCCGAACCCACGAACCGCGAGATCATGACCCATAGCGAAAGTCGGACGCTTAACCGACTAAGCCACCCAGGCGCCCCTAGTTTGAACTTATTTAAAAAGTAAAAAAATGATACTGAGATTTTATTTTTTGTTTTTTTATTTAAAAAAATTTTTTAATGTTGATTTATATTTGAGAAAGCGACAGAGCACGAGTGGGGTAGGGGCAGAGAGACAAGACCGAATCTGAAGCAGGCTCTAGGCTCTGAGCTCTCAGAACAGAGCCTTTCGTGGGGCTTGAACCCACAAACCGTGAAATCATGACCTG
Organism: Crocuta crocuta; assembly: GCF_008692635.1. NCBI lineage: Eukaryota > Metazoa > Chordata > Mammalia > Carnivora > Hyaenidae > Crocuta > Crocuta crocuta. The sequence continues at coordinate 4,298,268 of NW_027532679.1, read as the reverse complement.
AGCCAAACTCAAGATACTTAACCAACTGAGTCACCCAGGTACCCCTAATACTGAGATTTTAGATGAGGTTTAGGTGTCTTGCCCAAGTAATTCTCTCTGTTCCTTTTTTTTATACACACACATAATTGTATGTTTCTTAAGGTGTGAACAAAATTTAAGCTCTTACTACATTTGAAAGAGATGATAGATAAATAAAAATAGACTTTGTTTCAGATATAGTTCTATTATACTAAATATTTGCCAAAGAGATTTTTTTAAAGGTGTGGGTTAGGATAATAATAAGAATAGATTTAAATTATTAGTGGAGTGGTTAGGTGATTTTACCTCAAATTTTAGTTTGGGGTGTTTTAATTTCTAAGGATCAGATCAAGCTTGATGGTTATTTGAAGTCTTAAGATGGTTTTATTTCCAGGAGAAAACGTTGATCTGTCATTACCCCTGCCCCCTCTTTTCTAGTATTGCTGAATGCTGCAGCACTCCTTATTCACTTCTGGGCTTGGTCTTCACGGTTTCCTTCGTTGCCTTGGGGGTTCTGACACTCTGCAAGTTTTACTTGCAAGGTTATCGAGCTTTCATGAATGATCCTGCCATGAATAGGTAAGTTCTTGACTATGAATGTCTCTAGAAATTTAAATGTTATATATAACTTGAAGAAGTAATGATGAATTTCAGAGGAAATGGAATTTTGAGGGTTTTTTTTTTTAATGGTTGAAATTGGATTAAAAAGTGCTTGCTCGGCAGCACATATACTGAAATTGGATTAAAAATACTATGAAAAATATAACTGGATTTCCAAGTGTAAAAGATGGATTTTTATTGTTTGTACCTATCAATATATACAGGACACTTTCCTAAATTTAAGAGATTTTTAATAGCTTGTTTTTTCCCATTTGAAGTTAAGTGTAGCTGTGTTAAAATCAAATTTCTATATTTGTCTTTTTTCCTTAAATAGTTTATTGTCAAGTTGGTTTACATATAACACCCAGTGCTCATTCCAACAAGTGCCCTCCTTCATGCCCATCACTCTCTCCCCCTGCCCCCCCCAATCTGCCCTCAGTTTGTTCTCGGCATTCAAGAGTCTCTTATGGTTTGCCTCCCTCCCTCTCCCCAACTATTTTTCCCCTTCTTCTCCCACTTTGTCCTCTGTTAATTTCCTCCTAATCCTCCTATACGTGCAAACATACGGTATTTGTCCTTCTCTGCCTGACTTATATCGCTTAGCATAATAACTTCTAGTTCTATCCATGTTGCTACAAATGGCCAGATTTCATTCTTTCTCATTGCCATGTAGTATTTCATTGTATAAATATACCACATCTTCTTGATCCATTCATCAGTTGATGGACACTTAGGTTCTTTCTATGGTTTGGCTATTGTTGATAGTGCTGCTATGAACATTGGGGTAAATGTGCCCCTGTGCATCAGCACTCAAATTTCTGTATTTGATACTTTCTTAATTTTTTATGTTTGGGCATAATTTTGATACTGATTAAAGTTTCAATCAGTATTATTGCATTAATGAGAATGCAATAATAGTTCATCTAGTTGTCATTAAATCACTAAGATCAGACATTGGGAAACCCTATTTCTGGAACTTGTCATAATTTGTTATCTTAATAGAAGAATTTTTAACGGTTTTATTTATATAAATTTAAGTGATCTCTTAAAGTCTTTGAATCCTTATGGAATATTTCAGAATTAGTAGATGGTGAGTACCTTGTAAATTGGAAGAAACATTTTTTTTGGTGTACATTAGTTTTTTTTATTAGAGAAGAGAAAAACTAATACTTTGTAATCTTCCTGCCAGTATCAGCTAACACTTTTATAATGGAAAAAAAAGGGGGAGGGCCAAGAAAGAAAAATAATTTATGTATAAGCTCGCCAAATTCATACCATTCAGAAAATAACAAAATGGGAAGTGACAACTTCCTCCCGCTGCTTGCCATTTCCTTTCCCCAAAGGTAACAGCTGTAGATGGTTATTTTAAATTTTCTTATGGGGAAAATCCATATATAAATATGTACATACACACATATCTATATATTTGGTTCATTCCCACACTATAAACAGTTCTGCACCTTATTTTTTCATTTAAATATTTTTTTAGATTATTTGGTTTTTAAAAAAATTTTTTTAATGTTTTATTTATTTCTGAGAGAGAGAGAGATAGCGTGAGCAGGGGAGGGTCAGAGAGAGAGGAAGACACAGAATCTGAAGCAGGCTCCAGGCTCTGAGCTGTCAGTACAGAGCCCGATGCGGGGCTTGAACCCACGAACAGTGAGATCATGACCCGAGCCCAAGTCGGACGGTTAACCGACTGAGCCACCCAGGTGCCCCAATTATTTGTTTTATTGTGTCAACAGAGACATCCTCATTCTTTTTGATAAAGGCGTACTATTCCAAAAATTAAATGTATTTCTTTATTTTTTATTTTGCTATTAAAAATGGCGCTATGAATATCTTTTTATATGTCTCTCTTTTTTAAACTCCTAATTAGGAAAATTTCAAATTAACAAAGTTGAGAGAATAGTAAAATGAGCCTCCATATACTTGTCACCCATCTCCAGTAATATGGCCAGTCTTCTATCATGCATGCCCTTATCAGCCCCACTCATTGTGTCCCCTCTATAACTCTCGGCTGCATTTATTTGGCACAAATCTCAAATATAATACCATTTTACCCATAAGTATTTCAGTCTCCTATGAAAAAACATAACTACAATAGAATATTCATTCCTAGTAAGAGAAAAATTCCTTGGCCTCAAATTACCAGTTGGTGTTCATATTTTCCTGATCTTTTTTTTTTTTTCAGATATTTTATTTGCTCAGCTTCAGATCCAAATAAGGCTCATATTGTAGTTGGTTAATATCTTTTAAGTCTCTTTTAATATTTATGACCTTGGTGTCTCTCTGTATTTTTTTTTCCTTTCATTTTATTTCTTGAAGACACTAGATTGTACTACTTAATTTTTCAGAATCTGGATTTTGCCAGTTGTATTAGCACAATGTCCCATAACATGTTCTCTTACTATGTTTTCTCTTACATACAAATTTTTTGTAGTACATCCATAGGGTAAATTATTACCAGTAAGATTATTGAGTTGAAGTGTCTGTACATTTTAAATTTATTAGCAAATTTTTCTCCAGAAAGGTGTTACCTGTTTTATATCAACATTAGTGTCCCCATTTTTCTCAGATTCCTTGTCAGTGCTTGCTTGGATCATCCAGCTTTGAAATATTTGCTAATTTATGGTTTTGAAAACTGGACTTAATCCTTTGCTCATTTATTTGTGAGAGTTATTTATAAATCAAGCCAATAAGATAAAAAAGGTCTCTAAAGATTTTGTGTATATTTTCCAAATGGAAATTGAATTTCAAAAAATTTGTATTTGTGTCTTGTAGTTCTTATGGTCTGCTTAAAGAGACTTTTCCTACTTCAAGATTATGGAGACATTCACCTATGATTTTATATTCTGTAGTCAAGAAAAAGCCCATGATATAAACCTATAATTCAGTGGATATCTAGCTGTATTCATGTTTATTTCATATTACAGAACTTTCCTTTCAGAATAAAAGTCAAATTATTATTTACCTCTTTAAGATACAATTTTGGCTTATTATAGTTTATACAAGGGCATTCTGTAAGAAATTGCTTAAGAGCACATGGATGGCTCCGTCAGTTAGGCATCCAACTTCGACTCAGGTCATGATCTCACAGTTCTTGGGTTCGGGCCCTGCACTGGGCTCTGTGCTGACAGCTCAGAACCTGGAGCCTGCTTTGGATTCTGTGTCTTCCTCTCTATTCCTCCCTTGCTCACACTCTGTCTCTGTCTCTCAAAAATAAATAAACATTAAAAAAAAGAAAAGAAATTGTTTAAAATTCAGTATCACTGTTTTTCCAGCATCCATTTATAGTCTCGTGATTTTTTAAATATCTGAATTTATTGCTGCTTTGGTAGTGTTTTATGAGTAAGGGAACAAATGATCTTTTGGGAGATGGAAATTTGGTAGCAGATTTTTAAAACATTCCCAATTAGCATTTCATAGTTCATCAGATTTATCTTTCTATTCCCATGTCCCACATTGCTGAACATTCATTAGCAAAGCCTAATTAGAACACTTTTATTTATCTTAGAAGTTGCTTTTATTCTTCTCATTGTATTCTAAAATACGCATACAGTGGTATATTATGACTATGTACTACTATTATATCCATGTTGTATGTTACATGTGTTCACATTCTGATGAGGATTATTTGCTCTTGGAATGAAATGAGATTCTGATTATTTGTTTTTTCTGAAAACGTATGCTTTTTTTAGAGGCATGACGGAAGGAGTTACTCTGTTAATCCTGGCAGTACAGACTGGTCTCATAGAACTACAAGTTGTTCATCGGGCGTTCCTGCTCAGTATTATCCTTTTCATTGTCGTAGCTTCTATCCTTCAGTCAATGTTAGAGATTGCAGATCCTATTGTTTTGGCACTGGGAGCATCCAGAGACAAGTAAGAAACTCCCTAAAATTTTTTGTAATATTCTTTGTAAAATATATAGATTTTGTCTGAAAATATATTATATAATGTTTCGAGACAGAAAATGGGTGGAGGAATAATTGGTATTAGCTTAAGGTGGCAAGTTTACATTTTTATTTTTTCTATATGTTTGACATTTCTGTTTTTTTTCCTCTCAAGATTCCTGTAGTTAGAAATCACATCAAAGGCCATGTAATCAATTACAAGTCAATGTTTTTCTTTTTCAGAGATATTTAATACTTCTTACACTTGTCCAATTTTAAAATGAAAAATGGAAAGCATAAGATTTAGTCCAAGAAATATATCAAATAATCTTATTTTGTGTAATGCTCAAGCAGAGAAAGCATTGAGAGTAAGGAGAAAATCATTCGAAGAGAGAAATAAAGGCTCTTAGGCAGTCATAAAGATGGGCGTTTATGGAATAACTGCCTCATCTGATGGCATTTTAGACCATTTTGCAGCTTACTGACGTTTATTGGGGCTTCTTGATACTTTCTGGGACCAGGTGAAATTAACAGCTGCATTCATGTTCATTCCATATTACAGAAGTTTTCTGTAAAATTTTTATCATTTAGCTCTTTAAGGTACAATTTTGGCTTATTACAGTTTATACAAGGGCATTCTATAAGAAATTGCTTAAAATTCAGTATGACTGTTTTTTTCCAGCATCCATTTATACTCTCTTGATATTTGAAATATCTGAAATTAATTCTGAATTTAATTCTCTCTTTTGGGAGATTGAATTTGGATAGATTTTTAAAACATTCCAAATTAACATTTCATAGTTCATCAGATTTATCTTTCTATTCCCATATCCCACATTGCTGAACATTCTGAAATTTTTCACAAATGGTAGAATGGCTAACAGAATCAATTTTAATTTAAATAAGGTCTTTGTTTCAGATAATATTAATCATTACAGTTAATTATAGTTATTTGAGATTTGGCTTTGAGGGTTGAAGTATCTCAATAGAAACATTTAAGATGTTGAACTTAATGGTGAACTCCCTTTTAAATAGCCACTTAAGTGATGAGGCTGTCAGTATAACACTATTTTGTCATTTCTGGGAGTATCATTTAGTAGTATTAATTATAATAATTACTTAGGCATATATTAATAAGACTAATATAATACTGTAGAAAGTTTGGAAAAGAGAAAAAAAGTCTGTAATTCCACTGCCATAAAAACCATTAAATCCAGTTCTTGTTCCCTCCATGGTGTTGAACTAGTCTGTTTATTACTGACTTCTTCCTCCAAAGTCTCATGCAGAGGAAATTTAGAAGGAAAGGAGGAAAACTGAGAAGTATGAGAAAATGTAACTTATTAGAGCTGACTCAAGAGGAATTTAAAAACCTGGATAGTTCTGTAGCTATTAAAGAAGTGGAGGCAAATGGTAAAGATCTTGACCCAGATGGTAGTACAGGCAAGTTCCAAACTTTGAAGGAGCAGATTATCCCTATTTTAAACGTGTACTTCCAGACAATGGAAAGAATACTACCCAACTCCTTCTGTGTGGCTAGTATAATCCTTGTATTGAAATCAGATATACAACTTGAGAAAGATAAGTTTTATTTCACTCATAGTAGGAGGTACTGTGAAGCTTTTGTATTATTGGCTCAAGTGTAGACAGTTGTTGAGCATTGGAACAGAGAGCCCCCAAATAGATCCGTGTATGCAGAACTTCGGTAGGTAACAGAGGTGGCATATCAGATGGGTGGGGTCAGGTGGTAGTCCTCTGTAATGTTGCTGGAAGAAAATGGCTTCTGTTTGGAAAGGATGGAATAAGTTCCTATCTCACACTGTAATCAAAGGATCAACTCTGGAATTTTAAGAGACCTGAAATTTCAAAACAAAAAATTAAAACTCTACATAGGCTAGCATATTTTGGACCTTCAAATAGGAAACAGTCTCTTAAGCTGACAGAACTGTTGTGAAAGGGAGACTAGGAGTTAAGAATGACTGTGATTGTGAAAGCAGAGTCATAAATCTAACTATTAACATTAACTTTTTAAACCTAAAGTTAACATTAACAAACTAGGAGAAGATACTCCCAAGTATTTACATCCACCCAAGAATTGGTATCAGTACACAAACAGCTCAGATGAGCAAGAGAAATGGATGAAATATATATTTATCTTTAGGCTTTTAGTGAAAGAAGAAACACATGACTATGAAGAGAGGTGCAACCTTTTTACTGATGGGGGAAATGTAAATCAAGACCACATTGAGGTACTATTTTTAACCTCTGGGATTGGCAAGGAATAAATAAATAGGAAGGAAGAAGGGAGAGAGAAAAGAAAATCAGCTGATACCTAGGGTGGAGGGAGGTCTAGATCACAAGGTGTCCCTGGTCTCTGGTGGGAGTGTAAAGTGTAATGACTTTGGAAACAGCTTGGTCATTATCGCCTCCTACGTATATACTCTGGGCATTCTTGCACATGCTCAGTAAGGACATGTAGAAGAATGTTCAGAGGACAATTCGTAGTAGCAAACATCTGGGAACAACTTAAATGACAAACAGGAAAGTGGGTGAGTAAGTGTGATAATAGTCACAATGGAATATTAGAAATATAGTGACACACAAAACATTAGGAGTGATTCATAGCATTATAAAGTTAAAAAGTAAGTCCAAAAAGATGGCAGTATAGAATATTATTTTTATGTTAAAAACAAAAATGTAAAATCTATTCTTTAGGAATACATACAGGTTAAACAAAACTAAAAAAAGGGAAGCAAGCAAGAGTGTAAAGAACACTTCATTGTGGGGAGAGAGGCAGGGTATATGGAAGAGGTGGGCTTGACCATATGGTTAAATGGGGTTATTGTCCAGGCCCTCACTTCTGTCTGAGGAGATGGGCTCGTGAAGGCTGCTACAATATTTAAGATAACTAATTAGGTTATTAACTCAGTAAAGAGAGGGATGCCCACAAACCAATAGCAGTAGTGCATTCTGAATCAGGGATTATGATTAATTCAGTGTGCCGAGTTAATATTAAAAAAGGAAATGAGTAGGTTAATTCTAAAATTCAAGAAATAAGATTGATAATTCATGAAATGTTGCTTCTATCTGTCATTAAAGAAAATAATTATTAGGGGGAAAATCCTTACATGTCTTTGGAGTTGCTTAGACTAGAGGTAATTTCCAGTGTTTAACTTAAAAAGGTATCTCAGTTTTAGCCATAGAGATATTTGTTGACCTTTATCTGTAAATTTTATTCCAGGTTTTAATGGAATTTTAGGACAATGGTCTACTTATTCAAATTACATAGATTTTCAAATGACAAACTTTTAAGAAAATGGATTAGTGTGTTTATAAAGTGTGTTTTATAGTGCTTAACCTACTCGTGGGATGAGGTTTCAGTGTCGTTTTCTGCTATTCTTAGAGAGAGACAGCATGAATGGGGGAGGGGCAGAGAGAGAATCCCAAGCAGGCTCCACACTGCCAGCAAACAGCCTGTCATAGGGCTCAAACTCACAAAACTGTGAGCTAATGACTTGAGCTGAAACCAAGAGTCAGACTTAACGGACTGAGCCGCTCAGACACCCCTTAAATTAGATTTTTATTGAATTTTAACTGCTTAAATAAGGATATAGATGTTTGTGTATATAATATACACACCTCTATGTGTGTTTATGTGTATATATTTTTGTGTGTTTGTGTGTATACACACTTATGCCAAAATTAGACCTAAATTGAAACTCTTGGCATAATGTTGTATATGCATCTCTTGTATGTGTATAAATATATGCTTATATGTAAATATATACCTATTTTATATAAATGTATTGTCTACCTTTCTATAAAATACTAAATTTGTTTTGCATCTCAAAGCATAACTACCGACAAGTTTATGTCTCTTCAGAAAGTAGAAATGTTTGCAAGAAAAGATGTAAAACAGTTCTAAAGTGCTTGTCTTTAATTTTTATCATAATAATTCACTTTCTTCTCTGAATTACTAATTATAGGTAGTTCCACACAGTTTAGCATTTAACTTTGTATGTGATTATTTTTCCTCCCCACCTATATTATAGTTAAAGGTAGAAGGGGTGATTTATGGCACTTTTTTTTTGGTGTCCTTGAGACAACATGGATTTGAGATCACAGATGCTGATTTTTAATTAAAACAGTTGAACTTTTTTGTAGCCATGAGCTTTAAACTATTTTGGTTGAAATCTATATTTCCTTGTAATGAATTTAAATAAATGTTCATGTTTAATAGGAAATCATTAATAATTTTAAGTCTTGATACTCACTTTACATAGACTGTAATGGAGTTTTGTGTTTCTAAGAGAGAGGAAGGCTGTTTTGGGTTCATGGTGTTTTCTTTCTAGATTTGTAATCACTATGTTTAAAAAAATTAACTTTGCCTTTTATTTACCCAGGAAATAGAAATAGCTAATGTCTTTTTTTTAATCCCTTGTGGTGGCCCTCTATCATCTATTTACTTGGAAATTGGTTATATAAAGTAAATAGTTCTATAAGTAAACCTGCAGGGGGGTGGAAATCACACCTTTTTTTCCTGTTGCACAAAGATTTTTCAAAGTTCTAATTAAGACACTTGTTGGGGAGGGTTTTTCTTTATCTTCTAGAACTTGGTATACAGTCTGTTTTAAATTGGGATATATTTACGGAATGATTTATTAAAATATTCTGATGGATGAAGAGGTACACAAAAGGAAAAATTATGTTCCTTCTCCTTTTGACATAACTACGGGGTTCCTCCAGTATATGTATTCCACTACTGATGAATAGGGTTCAAGTGGAATCAGAAATGAAGGGGCGCCTGGGTGGCTCAGTCGGTTGAGCATCCAACTTAGGCTCAGGTCATGTCACGGTTTGTGAGTTCAAGCCCTATGTCACGCTCTGTGCTGACAGCCCAGAGCCGGGAGACTGTTTCAGATTCTATGTCTCTTTCTCTCTCTCTCTGCCCCTCCCCTGGCTCACACTCTCTCTCTCTCTCAAAAATAAACAAACATTAAAAAATTGGAAAAAAAAAAAAAAAAAAGAAAAACTCAAGTCTAAGAAGTCTGATTTGTTGGGTGTCTTAAAACCACAAAGTTATACTATATCTAAAAAGTATATGTGTGTCTATATGTGTATGTGTATACACACACACACAACACACTCGTGAGCACATACTGAACTATATACAAAGTATATATATGTAATTATTCCCCCATGAGATAACCATAACTTTTGTCCTGCTTATATCATAGGGCTTTGCATTTGAGTATATATAGGTAGGTTACCAAAAACAAGATAGTAATGAAAACAATTTGAAAAATATCAAGCAGAAATAAATTTTCTAATTTTATTTGGCACTGACTTCATACAAGCCTTTATGCTTAAAAACTGAGCCATGTGAAGAAGGAGTTCTTTTTTTCAAGGAGTTTAAATTTGGGTGATAAGACATTTTTGTGGGTATGTACATATATATTATTTAGATAATAAATATAAGCAAATAAAAATGTTTAAGTATACAGTATATAAATATCTGTATAATTGAAACAATATTACAGTTTTTTTTTTTTAAATTTTCTATGTTCCTTTATCTTTGAGAGAGAGAGAGAGAGAGAGAATACATGTAGGGTAGAGAGACAGGGAGACACAGAATCCAAAGCAGGCTCCCAGGCTTTGACCTATCAAAACAGAGCCTGATATGGGGTTTGAACTCCCAAATTGTGAGATCATGACCTGAGTCAAAGTCGGACACTTAACTAACTGAGCCACCCAGGCACCCCAAAACAATACTATAGTTTAGTGATTGGCTGATACCAGTGTAAGAATTCTAAGAGGGATGGTGATTCCTGGAGAAAGGATTCACGTTACCTATCTGTGTGCACATATTTGTTTAGCTTGAGATAGCCTAAGGGTTTACAGTAAAAGAGAATGGGACAGAGGCATGTCTAGTGTAATGTAAGTGTGTTTGTATTTTTCTGGGAATATAATTAATGAACCATCTTTGCCTGTAGTGAGGAAGAGATGTTGACAAGTTTGAACCAAAAAATTGAGAGTAGAGGAGCTCAAATGCCAGGCTAGGAAGTTTAGAGCAGGTTTTGGCAGTATTACACTAGCAGAGCTGTAGGAGGATCAGTCAGGCAGGCCACGTCCAGGATAGATCAGGGACCAGGAGAGGAAGACTGGCTAGTAGGTCCTAAAACACAGTGGTTCATAGTTTTTTGCCCCCAACACTGACAGATGCAAGGATGAGTATAGCTGTTCACTGGAGAACCATTCCTCTTAGTAATATTGTACTCACAGTAGGAGAGATTTTCACCATGGGATACTGGGTGGGGAGAAGATGTCTCATGACTTAAAACCACAAATTACTCTTAAAAATGTGTTAAGGCTTAATGCTACAAAAGCCTGGAATCACTTTGGAATTGGTAGGAATGAGAATCGAACTGAAAGTTAACTATGGGGGAGAGGGGATAATTGATGGTACTTGGCAATTGAATGAGTGTATAGAGAAGAGGTGAGTCAGGGGGCTTTGAAATACCAAGCCTAGGACACGTTCCCTGAAGTCTAGTACAGTGACTGGCATGGGGAAAGGTGCTCAGGAAACTATTTGGGAAATGTAAGCACAGTCCAAGACCTGTCAGTTGATAATGTGATTGTTTTGCTCCTGGGTGACAGACACTTTAAAGGAATACTTTTCTTTCTCTAGGAGTTTATGGAAACACTTCCGTGCAGTGAGCCTTTGTTTATTTTTACTAGTGTTCCCTGCTTATATGGCTTACATGATTTGCCAGTTTTTCCATATGGATTTTTGGCTGCTTATCATTATTTCCAGCAGCATTCTCACCTCTCTTCAGGTAAGCCTAGGAGTAACTAACTTTCTGCAATAACTGATTTTCTTATTTTCCTTCTTGAAAAGAAATTAAACTTTTTCAAGATTAATGATTAGAAGTAGCCTGTTTAGGTGATCACTTCCCAACTTATTTATTAGAAAACATTACACTGATTTGAGTATAGGAGTTAGATAGATGATAGGTTACTAGAATACCAGATTGTCTATGTCAGTGTACTTTTTTTTTTATCAAGGTAATTAAGCTTTGGTGTTTTTTTAAATGATACAGAGATATTGTGTAAAGCTTCAAATTGATAAGGAACTGTAAAATATTAAAAGACTTTAGCTTGTTTGGAGCACATATTTAAAGTAAATACTCAAAAATATCCTTTGTTTCATGATATATATAAATATATGACATATGCATGTATATTACACATGCATACACACAACTCATATTGCCCTGGAAATGAAAAGCTTGTTGTAACCTGAAGGTGGATTTTTGCTGCTTGATCAGTAAAAAAGTAAAAGAAAATACAGCACTGGCAACACAGATTTACTCATTGTTCCCTGTAGGGCTAAAGGTTCTTTGAAAGTTGAGGAACATGTATGACTACAGAATTAGGACAATTTAGATAGAACTTTAATGAGTTTTGGTGGTCTGGGGAATAAATGGAAAGGATGAGTCAGAAACTAATCAATCATTTTAAGAAAGTTATGTCTTGAGATGTGACTTTTTGGTAGCAGATGCCTGGATTACTGAGATCATCCACATTTTAATAACACCATTGTCTCCTCTAGATATTAAATATGGCATCCAAAAAGTGTTTACGAATGTTGTTATTGCTTTAAGTCTATGAAAAGCCTTTATTAGTGGTCATATTCTGCTTTATAATACTGTATTTTTTTCCCAGGTTTTGGGAACACTTTTTATTTATGTCTTATTTATGGTTGAGGAATTCAGAAAAGAGCCAGTAGAAAACATGGATGATGTCATCTACTATGTGAATGGCACTTACCGCCTCCTGGAGTTTCTTGTGGCCCTCTGTGTGGTGGCCTATGGTGTCTCAGAGACCATCTTTGGAGAGTGGACAGTAATGGGCTCAATGATCATCTTCATCCATTCCTATTATAATGTGTGGCTTCGGGCGCAGCTGGGGTGGAAGAGCTTCCTTCTCCGCAGGGATGCTGTGAATAAGATTAAATCCTTACCTGTTGCTACAGAGGAGCAGCTGGAGAAGCACAATGATATCTGTGCCATCTGTTACCAGGTAACTTGCACTGTAAGAGTCCATTTGGGTGGGTCATACGATGTATTCCCTGGGACTTTAACCATTTCTGCCTAAATTTCTAGGCAGAATTATTTCCTGGGTTATTAAAAAAAAAAGTTCTCAGAAATTATTAAAGACCTGATAGAGTATTTCCATTTTATTTCTAAACTAAGTTTTTAATTTAGTCCAAGTTGTAATTTGTTGTTATTTTCAACATTGCTCACCCATAAATAAAGGAAAAACAGGTCAGGTGTATTTTATATTTACTCCTGAATACACACACACACACTCACACACACACAAACACACACAGATATATGTACTATCAAATATATACTATCAATCAGGAGTTAGCAACTTCTGAAAAGTGGTGTGTCAAGATTCTCACTCTTTTTCCTTCTGGTATTTCCAGGGTGGGGAGGAAATATTTGTTTACTTAACATAGTTGGGGAGAGTATGTGTTTACTTGTGGGTTGATGGATATCTGAGATGGAGACAGGCCTGTGTGTATGCAAATGGGGATCGAGGCAACCAGTTGGTGTGGCACGATAGCTGGCCTTCCTGGCATCGTTGGCATTTGTGCCATGAATAGCTGATGATTGCCTCCTATTAAAAATGAAAGATAGTATTTAAATGAGTTTGGAAATATCACAACAAAAATGGGCCTAGAGTTTAGTCCCCAGTAACTTGTGCAAGGGGGTGGTTAAGTAGCAGCTTTTATAGTTAAACTGTACTTTCGGAAGTATGGACAGAAATTAAGGGCAACAACAGAAAGCATTCCTTTAAAATTGCTCTTAAAGAGCATATGCTGGTGGAATAAAACTTCAGGTGGTGTCAGTGAGTATGTATGAATGAATATTCTTTCTCCAAGGCTGCTCTACAGTTTAGATGGGGTGTGTATATCTGTGTGTTTAAGACTATTTAGTATAAGAATTTTGACTAAGAGTTAAATGCAGCTACCACTTTTTTATTGTTACTAGAACATACTCACGAAATAATATTTTCCAGGGTGTTTTTTGCATTTGGGGAAACTAAGGAATATTGTAGGTTCCCCCCAAGTGAAGTAGCCATTGTCTTAGTTCTGGTTCCTTTGTGCTTGGTAGCCCTGTTTATGCAGGACAAAGCATGTCAAAGACTGGGCACATCAGCTTCAGCAGCCCATGCCTAAATGTTCCATCTCTGGGATGTAAGAGTCCTCTTTTTGTATTTCCTGTTGTCACATCACTTTTTTTGAGGTGCTAGAACTACCTGCTGATACCACACAGAAAATGAAAGTTAAATTGCTTAACCTCCCAGCTGGCTGCTTTTCCTTGGATGGCTTTCTGCTTAAAAGTTGACTCCCAGGTGTTAACCAGTTTTTGGCAAGGAATTTCTGTAACAACTATAGCTCCTTGTTTTGGGACTTGAAACAAAATTAATGGTTGAGTCACCAAACGTATATTTTTACAGTTGAAGCATCATGTCCTCAGCCTGAATTCTTCAAATATTTACTCTTTGGCAAGGAATATTAATGCAAAGTATACCACGTCTTTCTTACTGCAGTAGTTCTCAAACTTGAGTATGCATAAAAGTCACATGGGTGGCTTACTGTAGTTATAGATTTGTGAATGCCATCTTCAGATATCCCAATTCAGTAGGTCCGGGGTGGCCCAGGAATGTGCATGGTTAACAAGCACTCTGGGCAATTGTAATGGAAGTTGAGAAATGCTGGTTTATATGGACCGTATCTTGAAGACTGTGTTAATAACATTGTCGCTAATGAAATTGCTGCTTCCTTGCCAATACCCTGGTGTTATGTGGCTGACTTTGTCTCCTTGCCAATAATTTCATCATGGAATAATCTGTTCAGCTGTGTTGAAGCATAACTATGGAAAGTCCTGTCTTCATCAGATTTTCTGAGGTTCTAATTACACTCATGCCATGCCGGGGGAGACCCACTAATCACACTGCAATAGTTGCGTGATGCTTGTGTTTCATACTGAGCCAGAAGCCAGTTAAGTTAGTTTCTTTCTCATTTTTGGTTTTCCTTTTTTAATTACTTGGGTAGTGGTTCTTGCTTTGTTGGTATAAAGGGGTCTCTGATGGCAGGAGGAGTATTACTATAATCTAAAGTGAGTTTTATTCTAAGATCTATGTTACAAATTTTATAGGGGGAACTTGTCTGAAAGAAATGTTGGAACTAGAACTTGTGGGATTCACAGCCAACGATTTTAGATAATAGGCATTTATGAGGTATCTTTCGTCCCTCTCCTAGGACATGAAATCTGCTGTGATCACACCTTGCAGCCATTTCTTCCATGCAGGATGTCTCAAGAAATGGCTGTATGTCCAGGAGACATGCCCTCTGTGCCACTGCCACCTCAAAAACTCCTCCCAGCTTCCAGGGTTAGGGACGGAGCTGGTTCCACAGCCTCATGCTGGAGCTGAGCAGAACATCGTGCTTCAGGAAGGTACTAACCCTCCAAATGAAGAGCATCCTCCAGAGACTGGGATGCAGGAAGGTTGTAGGGACAATAACGAGTGCATAGCCACAAGATCCGATAGCCAGGAAGGGACTTGTGATCCTAAGAAATATCCTTTTAGTGCAAAAGATGAAGTATGTCCTGTTGAGGTCAGCCCAGAAGAAAAGAAGCAGAAGTAATGCTTTGATACTCTGGAGAAGTTAACTCACTATGAAATTCACGCTCAGATTTGAGGAATGAATGTATGAGATGATGAGGCAGGAAGCTTGACATTCCAAGGATCTGATCCAGGAAGTACTCTCAGTGGAGACTGCTGGCTTTCATCCCCTTGACATTGTGGGAGAAATTTTGCAATGTATGCTAATCAAAATGTATTTCTGTATCCTGTGCTGATACTTTATAGAGGTTTGCAAAGAAAATTCAACCTCAGCAGCTTCAGAAACTGCCCTTGACTTGGAAGGGATAAATAAAATCAGATTTGAGTGCTTGAAAGGGGCTGAGGAAAGGAGGATAAAGAGCATCAGGACAGCATGGGAAGAAGCAAGCTGAAGCGGAACAGACCTCTCTCTCTATGGAACAGGATCATTCTTGTTACAAAGTAGGAGTAGTGACGGGCCCTTTCACCAACCCCTTTCCCTCAGTTAATTGGGACTCGGGATAATTGAGTTTTGTACAGCACTGAAATGAAATCAAAGACGTAAGAGCATTGTTTGTATTCAAAGATTGAAGCACGCTCATACTTCGTATGTGCTTTAGGGGGTGGGTGGGCACTTGGGCCTTGTGGGTGCATTCATGTAATCTGAGACTCTTGAACTTTATGATGGAGTCTTCAACATTCTGATGTATATGAAACTTTTGTTAATATATTGTATACTGTGTTGGCTGTGTGAAGTAAACTAAAACTCTGATGAACACTTTGGGGTCCACGTTTGTGTAGGAGACCAGAGTGGGAAGGGCTTTAGGGCACTGATAGAGGCCCTTAAGTGTACTTTTCAATGCTGCGTAATGTTTAATTCTTGCAACTGAATCAAAACAGTGTTAAATTATGGCAATATTTGCACTTTGGGAATGAGTACATAACTGTATGATCACATTCTGCAAATGCCACTTTTAAAGCTGTTAATAGACTTTGCACATTTTCTTTGACAAGGATGTGTCATATTTAAATTTTTACATTCATCATGGCTACAGGTAGAACTGGGGAGGGGGGAATGTAATTTTTTATGGGAATTTTGATATGAAAAGAAACTAGTCATTTATTTATACAATAGGCTTGGCTCAAAAAGTGTTTTTCAGACTTGATATTCCTAATGTGGGATGTGACTTTATTTTATTTTTAGTAGCAAATTTGGATGTAGACTGACAGACATAGCTGAATGTCTTAATAAATTTAAATTTGAAGATAACTATATTTTGTTCCTGTGATGATTATTAATGTGAAGTGTTTGAAATTGTGTTCTTAGGAGGTTTTGTTTTTATCCAACCAGGTTTCTTTTTTCTTTTTTTAAATATTTATATATTTTTGAGAGAGAGGGAGACAGAAAGTACACGTGTCAGGGAGCTGCAGAAAAAGGTAGAGAGAATCTCAAGCAAGCTCCATGCTATCAGCACAGAGCCTGACACAGGGCTTAACCTCACAAACCATGAGATCATGACCGGAATTTAAATCAAGAGTCAGAACCTTAACCTACTGAGCCACCCAGGCAGCCTGATCCAACCAGGTTTCTTGTATCTTGATCCTTGTCAAAAATGCCCGGCAGGTGGCAAAACTTTTTGATTGGAAACAACCAGCTCTTTGAAATCTTCTACACCGGTGGAATCAAACCTAGCTTTGCGTCAGAAACATTTGGGAAGCTTTTAAAAAAAAGTACAGAAGAAGAACTAGAGGATATTATGCCAAATGAAATCAGAGTGAGAAAGACAAATGCCATATGATTTCCCTTATCTGTGGAACCTAAAAAACAAAACATGAGTAAGCAAACAGCAGAATGAGACCTATAAATTCAGATGGTTCCCGGATGGGAAGGGGATGGGGTAGAGGCAAAATGGATGGAGGGGAGTGGGGGGCACACACTTCCCGTTAGGAAATGAGTAAGTCACGGGGATGAAAGGTACGGCAGAGGGTAAATAGTGGATGGCACTGTAACAGCGCTGTGTTGGGACAGATGGGACAAGCTACACTTGTGAGTGGAGCATATAGCATAAGATGTCTAATCACTGGCGTGCACCTGAAACTACTGTAACATTGGCAACTATACTACCAAAATTTTCTTTTAAATTGTCCATTTCTGAACCTGACTTCAGACCTACTGAATCAGGCTTTGGGGATTTCTAAGAATGTGCTTTTCAAAGCCCCCTAGATGATACCGACACAGTTTTATGTTTAGAAAAGAAGTGGCTAGATTAGAATGCATTTCTCCCTGGGTGTAGCTAAAGTTGCTCACCATCTTTGGTGAGCCAGCTTAGGCAAACACAAAAGCTGATGGCTCCCTCTAGTGGTAGGCTGTTGTCTAAAGATCCGGTTAGTGAGCTCGGATTTAGAACTGATATTTAGGGGCGCCTGGGTGGCTCATTCAGTGTAAGCCTCCGACTTCGGCTCAGGTCATGATCTCGCGGTTCGTGGGTTTGAGCCCCGCGTCGGGCTCTGTGCTGACAGCTAGCTCAGAGCCTGGATCTGTTTCAGATTCTGTGTCTCCCTCTCTCTCTGACCCTCCGCTGCTCACACTGTCTCTCATAAATTTAAGTAAAACATTAAAAAATTTTTTTAAAAAAACCTAATTTTTAGCCTTTGTGTAAAAGGTACATGTTCAAATATTAAATGAAATCACAAAGTTGAAATCATTTATGGCATAGTGAACTTGGCCATCTTCTGCATTGTTTACACTTCTGACCAGAGGACTCTCTTTTTATAGACCTTAAGAGAAGCACTCAAATGTTTTAATAAAAGTAGAGACTTCTTTTCAGTTTCACATTAGAATACACTTCAGTTTCACATTATAGTACACTTTTTACCTCCTAGTAGCACAGAGACCCAAGCTCTACTTACCAAGTCACGTGAGCCTCTCAGCCCAGCAGCCTGGCAGACATCTAGCATTCTAATCCTTTCAGGAGAGCTATACTGTCATGACAGAATCCCTCAAAATCTCAGTGGCTTGAAACCAGCATAAGTTTACGTGTCATGCACACTGCATATACATGAATGCGAAGTTGGCGGGGGTGTTCTGTTTGGTGCAGATACTTGGATCTAGTCTGATGCAACAGCCACTGTGAAACCTTCAGGATGTCCACGGCAGAGAAGGGGCTCTGGAAGACCGTGCATTAGCAATTCCAGGCCCCTCTCAGCAGCGGACACCTGCCCCTTCCGCTTATCCCCCCATGGCCTGAACTACGGCATCAGCACAGGGGTGTGCAGAAGCAGGTCTTCCTTCTGTGGCCTGGAAAGAAAACACATCCGCAGTGCTGACCACTACTGCACGGCAGCTGAAGCAGCACATACTTCTCTTTACACGTTATTCAAACTTGGAGAGCACACCTGTGAATGGTTTGAAGTGTACTGGTTGAGAGCCTCTGACTTAATTGGTTTCTTGTTCTGATATACTGGGGTTGTAGCATTCTGTAATTCCATCTGTATTTCACGTTTCTGTTTCCTGGTCATTTTTGTAATAGTTTCTAACTCACAGGCTTTTGACAGAAGATATAAAGTTTAACCATCTGTATGACTCAAGAGAAAACAGTTAAATTCAATTTCTAGTATACTTGATCAGATTAAGTGAGAAAATAGTGCATCTTTCATGGGCCCTTTTTGGGTCCACTTACTGATTTCTACTGTTTTTCAGGCCATGTGTACGTATTTTCATTCATAACCAGTTTTCTCTTAAAAACTTTTTATTGCCTTACGAGCTTTCACATCAAAGTTAGTACTAAATAATCTAAACCCTCTTTCTAGTTATTAACATGTATTTCTACTTTGTGTTGTTTTCATGTTCCAAAATTTGTTCTCGTGATCTAAACCATGCTATCAGCACAGGCTGTCTCTCGAGGCTTGATTTTCAAACACTGGCCTCAACACAAGGCTGCCTGAGATCCCTCATTAGGGCTTCCGTGTTGTCTCTGAAGTGTGCTCATTTTCATGAGCATTTTACATCAGAAACACTGCCTTCCCTAAAGGTTTTGACATTATGTCAAAATGTGAATTTAATTGGTTAGTGAAGAAGGAAAAATTTTGTAGTTTCCAGGTTCAAAAAGGAGGTCTTTTTTCCTACGGCTCTGGTAATGGGACAAGGGCCTTATGGAGATTTAAGTATTAACTTATATGCCAGGTTTTAAAAAAAAAAAAAACACCTTTTACAAAGCAACTCTAGTTGCTTCTACTCTGGTTTTCATTAAAATAGAGTCCAATTTTAGAATCATGGCAAATTGAAGGTAGGAATTACAAGGTTTCAATTATTTTTTAAGTCCTCTGATTTTTAAAAATACATTTTCCTCATTTTAAGCACTGCTAATTATTTGAAAAGCAAAGGATTTAAAAAGAACAAAAATACCCATAATCTCACTTCTAGAATTAGTCTTTTCAAGTTACTTTTAAGAATGTTTTTTAATATTCATTTTTTTTAAATAGTTTATTGTCAAGTTGGTTTCCATATAACACCCAGTGCTCATCCCCACAAGTGCTTCCCTCTGTGCCCANAGAATTGAGAACTCAGAGCTGGACCCAAAGGTATATAGCCAACTAATCTTTGACAAAGCAGGAAAGAATATCCAATGGAAAAAAGACAGCCTCTTTAACAGATGGTGTTTATTCATTTTTGAGAGATAGAGACAAGAGGGGGAGGGAGGGAGAGAGAGCGAAGGAGACGCAGAATCCATAGCAGGCTCCAGGCTCTGAGCTATCAGCACAAGCCCGAGGTGAAGCTCAAAGCCACAAACCATGATGACATCCTGACCTGAGCCAAAGTCAGACGCTTAACCAACTGAGCCACCCAGGCGCCCCTTCAAGTTACTTTCACTTTCAGCGCTGACAGAGCTCCCTTCATTGACAAGCACACCCTCCACTCACCCAGGAGTCATTTTTACTTCTACTTTTAAAGTCTACTGCCCATCATTAGGCTTCTGAAATTCAAATATATTCCACATAGTTCTTTAATTCATCAGTTAAGGCACACCTGTTTCTCCCAACCTCGAAAATAGAGACTACTATGACTTAAAAATAAAGTTGCATTTTATAGGTAGTACTTGCTTGAAAAATAATAAAAAATACTAGGAACAGCTTATAGAACGAGTTATTCTTGTGGCCGTGCATAAAAATACTTCCTTTATTGACATTTGATTGCAGTATGGTTTAAAGTGAAGGCGGGGCATTTTTAGTAAAGACTGCATAAACCCTGCAGGTAACCCTTATTCTAGAATCCTATCCATTTTCCTTGCTCTTACTAAAACTGATGTTGGTGTTCGTTTCCTAATCTATTTTTTTATGAATGTTGGCTGTTTGAGCCTTAATTTTTCTTTCTATTCTTAATAGATATAAGTAACTCCTTGCTTTTCTGTTGTTTTATATATTCTAAGGTAAAATAGAATGGCTTCTGACTAGCTGCAAATAATAATCCCTATGAATGTCAAAGAAATTCTGTGTCACTTCCAGATGGAATATTCTATTACTTTCCAAGTGAGAACTTGCCAAACTGAAGTCATCTCTGAGTGGCACCACGCCTGCTAGTTTCCTCTGACAATCATTTATCCATCCCCTTAGATTTGGGCAAATAGACACAGAGGATAGGAGGCTTGACTAAAGGCAAGAGCTCTGGGCTAAAATTTTTATTCCTTTTTGAGCTGTGTGATTCTTGGCCAGACTTTGTTTTTCTAGGCTTCAGCCTCATCTGAAAAAAAATGATCTCTGAGGTATCATTCTGTTCTTAAGATTTTGTTCATCTGTATTTTTACTCTTTACCACGGACTGAGTGATAAGCTTCATGCATTTTTTTAATGTGCTATGCCAAATATTAATCTTAGCTAAGGTTTGGGTTGCAACTATTTCCAGTGCCTGGGACAGGGCAGGAGCTCTCTAAATATCTGAGTGAACAAATGAACTTAAATTGCAGCTTAATATATATAAACCCCATAGTGCAAAAATGGCAGAGAATTCTGTTAGTTCTAGAGGCAGAGAGCATAACATTACGTGCCAGCAAGATGAGATCATTTCTGTGAGTGGTTTTTGATTATCTGACTGAATTCAGATACAGAACTCAGGACTTTCTAGAATAGAGATTATAAACCTGGGTATTGAGGTGAAATATGGGCTGAGGAATTTTTCTTGGTTTTATTGACCTCAAAGGTACACTTTTTAAAAAAAATATTTATTTATTTTGAGAGAGAGTGCTAGGGAGGGTCAGAGAGAGAGAGAGAGAGAGAGAGATCCTAAGGGCTCTGTCTGGGGCCTCAAACGCATGAACGGTGAGATTGTGACCTGAGCTGAATGAAATCAAGAGTCAGATACTTAACTAACTGAGCCACCCAAGTGCCCCTCAGCAGTGCACATTTATTTATTTTGTAAATGTTTTTTAAAAAAATTTAAAAGTTAGTTAACATATAGTGTAATAATAATTTCACTAAAAATATTTAGTGCTTTATCACTTACATATAACACCCAGTGCTCATCGAAACAAGTGTCCTCCTTAATGCCCCTTACCCCTTTAGCCCATCCCCCCCCCACACCCCACACCACCAGCAACTCTCAGTTTGTTCTCTGTATTTAAGAGTCTCTTACGCTTTGTCTTCCTCTCTNTTTTTTACAAATAGTTTATTGTCAAGTTGGTTTCCATATAACACCCAGTGCTCATCCCCACAAGTGCCTTCCTTATAACACGTTCTTTATCCATTCATCAGTCAATGGACACTTGGGCTCTTTCCGAACTTTGGCTATTGTTGATAGTGCTGCTATAAATACATCGGGGTGAATGTACCCCTTTGAGTCAGCACTCCTGTATCCTTTGGATAAATACATTAAAGTGCAATTGCTGGGTTGTAGGGTAGTTCTATTTTTAATTTTTTGAGCAACCCCCATACTGTTTTCCAGAGTAGCTGCACCAGTTTGCATTCCCACCAGCGGTGCAAAATAGTTCCTCTTTCTCTGCATTCTTGCTAACATCTGTTGTTACCTGAGTTGTTAATTTTAGCCATTCTGACAGGTGTGAGGTGGTATTTCATTGTGGTTTTGATTTGTATTTCCCTGATGATGAATGTTGTTGAGCGTATTTTCAGGTGTATGTTAGCCATCTGGATATCTTCTTTGGAAAAGTGTCCATTCATGTCTTTTCCCCATGTCCTCACTGGATTGTTTGTTTTCTGAGTGTTAAGTTTGATAAGTTCTTTATAGATTTTGGATACTAACCCTTTATTTGGTATGTCATTTGCAAATATCTTCTCCTATTCCATCAGTTGCCTTTTAGTTTTGGTGATTTTTTTTTTTTTTTTTTTGCTATGCAGAAGCTTTTTATCTTGATGAGGTTCCAGTGTTCATTTTTGCTTTTGTTTCCCTTGCCTCTGGAGACGTGTCAAGTAGGAAGTTGCTGTGGCCAAGGTTAAAGGTTTTTTATATAGGTCCTTCTTGTATTTTAGTTTATTTTTGTGTATGGCGCAAGAAAGTAGTCCAGGTTCATTCTTCTTCCCTCTGTTCCTGATCAGAAATTCTTCCGTCTTATGACTGCTTTTGCTGCATTCCAGAGGTTTTGAGCTGTTGTGCTTTCATTTTCATTGGCTTCCATATCCTTTTTCATTTCCTCTTTAATTTCTTGGTTAACTCATTCATTCTTTAGTAGGATGTTCTTTAATTTCCAAGTATTCATGGTCTTCCCAATTTTTTCTTGTAGTTGGTTTCAAGTTTCATAGCACTGTGGTCAGAAAATATGCAAGGTATGTTCTTGATCTTTTTGTACTTGTTGAGGGCTGATTTGTGACCCAGTATGTGATCTGTTCTGGAGAATGTTCCATGTGCACTCAAGAACAATGTGTATTCTGTTGTTTTAGGATGAAATGTTCTGATATATCTGTTAAGTCTATCCAGTCCAGTGTGTCATTCAAAGCCATTGTTTCCTTGTTGATTTTCTGCTTAGATGACCTGTCCATTGCTGTAAGTGGGGTGTTAAAGTCCCCTACTCTCATAGTATTATTATTAATGAGTTTTTTTTATGTTGTGATTAATTGATTTATGTATTTGGATGCTTCCACATTGGCATAAATATTTACAATTGTTAGACCTTCTTGGTGGATAGACCGCTTAATTATGATATAATGCCCTTCTTCATTTCTTGTTACAGTCTTCATTTTAAAATCAAGTTTGACTGATATAAGTATGGCTACTCTAGCTTTCTTTTGACAACCATTAGCATGATAGATGGTTTTCCATTCCCTTACTTTCAATCTGTAGGTGTCTTTAGGTCTACCTAAATGAGTCTCTTGTAAGCAGCATATAGGTCTTGTTTTCTAATCCTTTCTGATACCCTGTGCCTTTTGATTGGAGCATTCAGTCCACTGGCACTTTGAGTGAGTACTGAAACGTGAATTTAGCACCATTGTGTTGCCTTTTGAATTGGTGTTTCTGATGATGTTCTCTGGTCCTTTCTAGGGTCCTCCTTAAAATTTCTTGCAGGGCTGGTTTAATGATCACAAACTCCTTCAGTTTGTATTTGTCTGGGAAACTCTTTATCTCTCCTTCTACTTTGAATGACAGTCTTCCTGGATAAAGAATTCTTGGCTGCATATTTTTCTGATTGAATATATCCTGCCACTCCTTTCTAGCCTTCCAAATTTCTGTAGATAGGTCTGCTGTGAACCTGATCAGTGTTCCTTTATAGGTTAAGAACTTTTTTCCCTTGATGCTTTCATAATTCTTTCCTTGTCTGTGTATTTTGTGAATTTGACTATGATATGCCTTGGTGATGGTCACTTTTTGTTGAATCTAATGGGAGTTCTCTGTGCTTCTTTGATTTTAATGTCTGTGTCGTTTCCCAGATTAGAAAGTTTTCTGCTATAATTTGCTCACATAAACCTTCCACCCCCTTTTTTTTTCCCTCTCTCCATCTTCTAGGATTCCTATGATTTAGATGTTATTCCTTTTTAATAAGTCACTGAGTTCTTTGAGTCTTGTATTGTGATATTTTGCCTTTGTTTCCCTCTTTTTTCCTGCTTCATTATTCTCCATAATTTTATCTTCTAAATTGCTGGTCACTGTTCTGCCTCTTTCATTCTGGCTACCGTGGCATTCATTCGAGATTGTATCTCAGTTACAGCATTTTTACTTTTGTCCGCACTAGATTTTACTTCTTTTATCTCCACAGAAAGGGATTCTATGCTTTTTTCAACCCCAGCTAGTATTATTTTTATCATGGTTCTAAATTTGTGCTTACATCTGTGTCGATTAAGCCCCTGGCTGTCTTTTTTTCTGTTCTTTCTTTTGGAGAGAATTTCTTCATTTTGTCATTTTGAAGCAAGAAAAAATTAATAAAATTTAAAAATTAAAAGCAAAACAAAAAATCAGGTAAAAGAAGCTAGATCCTAGGTGTGTTTTGGTCTGCTTGTTAAAAGAAACTTGATAGATTAGAGTAAAAAGGGAAAGAAAAGAAAAAAGTAAGAAAATTTAAAAATGAAAATAATTATAAAATAGAATAAAATGAAATAGAATAAAACATTTAAAAAATTAAAAATAAAGCAATAAAAATAAAAAATAAAATTTTCTCTTTTTGTATCCAAGAATGAAGAAGAAGAGAAAGGGAAAAAAAGAAAAAAGAAAACAATTTAAGCAAAACACAGAAGCAAAGAAAATGAACAGTTAAAGGAACCAGCAAACAGAATGAAACTCAAAGAAGTTACATCCTGTTTTCCCTAGGACTGAAACTATGAAGACTTCTATAGGCTGAACACTAAGCAGGTGGAATGACTTGTGCTTGTCTTCTAGGGGATGTGCTTGGAGGGCCCAGTGGGCAGGGATTGGTGTAATGGCTCCACTATTCACCAGGTGGCAGTGCTTAGCTTCCTGGAGTGGATCAATGTGATGTGCATGCAGCTGCATGGGAGAGGTGGAAATGGCTTCATCCAGCGCCCTAGTCTCTGACACAGGAACTTTGTGCTCTCACTGACCCTCGATCAAACACCTCTTCTTTGTCTCAGGCCTCCATCCACTCCCCACCTCTACCCTGCCTGTGTCCATGCTGTCCACCTGCCAGGGGACACCACCCTCCAGTTTTATCTCAGATGGGGCTGTGTTTCAAAACCCCATTCTTCTGAGACCCCTGTGGCTTGGACCTGCGCCAATTCTCTGCAGAAAGATCTTGCCGAGCAATGACTGGGTGCCAGCCTGCCCTAGGAAAGTTTCTTGCAATCGCATAGTAGCAGAGGTTCAGAGAATATGGCTAATCACAACACACAGCCGGCATTAGGTGTCACCACACTCTGGTGACTTTGTCCCAATACCAGCAAACATGGCTACTCTCAGGGACCTTTGCCTGTGGCCTCTACCAAATGCAATCCAAGCAGAGGAACCACTTCTCCCTGTGTGGAACATGGACCCTTCAGACCCCGCTTCCTACTCCTGGGGATTCACTCTATTTCCTCACCAGAGCACCACCAGGCACTAAGCTCCAAAACTTCAGACTCTGCTCCACTGTTTATAGAATCTTGGTGGTATTGAAACCTTTTCCTTTCTTCCCACCAATAGTTTTGGGGAACAGATTTCTTGTTCAGTCCCCTGCTAGTGTTTTCACTCTTACTCTCTCTTTCTTTCCAGCTACTTTCTGGGGAATACTTGTCTTGCACGATCCCAAAGCACCACACTCTCCCCCTTTCTCTTTCTCTGTCCTCTTTCTGCAAAAACAGCTTGCTACCCTCCGCGTTTTTTCTCTCCCTCAGTTCCCCTCTTCGCACCATGTACGTGCTGAGTTCTGTGGCTCCAGGTATGCAGATTGTTGTGTTAATACTCAGATCAATTACCTAGGTGTTCAAAATGGTTTAGTGCTGATCTGGCTGTGTTTCACAGATGAGACAAACTCAGAGTCTCCGTGCTACTCCACCATCTTAACCATCTTGCAAAGGTGCACTTTTAAATGACTTAAAAAAAATTTTGAATTCGTTGCCAGCCATTTAAGAATTGCAGGCCCATACATACAAATCCAGTTTCTGGCTTCTCTTGGAAACTTGGAAGGACTGGCTGCATGAAGTTACTCATTCCTGCCTGGTAACAGTTGGCAGGAGCTGAAATGGATCAAGTAGGCTTTCTGATTCACCCCAGACCCCCTCTCCACCACTCCTTGCTTTCAGAAATTACATTGTTATCATCAAACTTCTGTAGGAAGTAGGAGGGTGCTGTGCTTACTGGCAAGCTTGGATGCTCATTCAATGACATTGTATAGTGCAAATACCTCTGTATTGATCAAAGGGAAAACTGTAAGAGAACCAGGAACAATGTGGATAAATCTGATGTTCATTTGTGAAAGTGTAGTATCTATATTTTCATTTTTCTTTAGTTATAGCAGTCATTAAAAAGAATCAGTGACCAAGTGTCTCGTTTGAATATATTTTCAGCTCGGTCCTACACTTGAAGTTTGCCTTCTGTGATATCACCACACTGTTATATGAACCTGAGCCAATGTTTCTCCACCTTTGTTGAGCACTGGAAGGAGGTGGAAGCTTATGAAAAATATAGATGCTTGGGCCCAACTCCATGGATTCTGACTGGGTATGTTTGGGAAGGAGCCTGAGTATTTGTTCTTTGTATAAATTTTGCAGATGATTCTGATCCTTTAAAATGTGAGAACCAACTTTGATGTAGGGTAAGTATTTCTACTGTTTTGGTGAGGGGGTGGTTCCTTGTTTTTGGAACTACTGCTTTTACACAAGAAGATTCTTAGAGAAGAAATACACACAAACACGTTTGCCTCTGAGAAACACTTATGGATAAGGATTCCAACAGTTTACAGGGCTTCAGCCAAGAAACAGCAAAGCCTGGCCAGCATGTCAGTGCACGTACACGTGTGAGACCTGACCTAGTCTACCGACCATTTTGGTTGGTTAACCATCTAGAAATGTCTGAAACTATATTTTTAGTTTTACATTGTCAGTTCCCCCACCCCCCAAACATACAGAATTAAAGAACCATAAAATTTTGGAAGTAAATTAGTCTTCAGAAATCTAGATCACCTGCCCTGTTTTATGAGAGCCAACTATTCAACTTAGGGCCACACACAGTTAATGGCTGAGCTGGGAATAGTGCTTAGATTTCTGAATGCCAGTCTGGTGTTCTTCCTATTATTTCTGCTCACCTCAAAACAGTACCCAAATATCCATGTGCATCATGTTGCATTCAAGGGAGTTGCTTTGTTAAATGTAAAGGTATGGTATGTAAGCTGTGGTGAAAAGATGGAACAGTGAAAGTTTCTGAGATATCATAATATTTAAAACTATCATTTGGAATCAATTTTTTGGTAAATTGTTTATAAAGGGAAAACAAGTAAATGAAAGTCAGGGTGCAGAATAAATCTTACTCTATGGCAAGCCACAGTCCATTAAGATACGGAATTTGGAAACTGTTAGCTATAAAATGTCCTTTCACTGGGGTGCCTAGGTGGCTAGCTTGGGAAGTGTCCAACTCTTGATTCTGGCTCAAGTCATGATCTATGGGTTGTGAATTTGAGCCTCGAATCAGGGTCTATACTGACAGTGCAGAGCCTACTTGGGATTCTCTCTTTCCATCTCTGCCCCTCTTCTGTTCACGCTCTCTCTCAAAATAAATCAACATTTAAAAAATAAATAAAATTCTAGGGGCACCTGGGTGGCTCAGTCAGTTGAGCATCAGACTTCAGATCAGGTCATGATCTCCAAGTTTGTGGGTTTGAGCCCCGCATCAGGCTCTGTGCTGACAGCTAGCTCAGAGTCTGGAGCCTGCTTCAGATTCTGTGTCTCCCTCTCTCTGACCCTCCCCTGTTCACACTGTCTCTCTCTCTCAGAAATAAAGAATAAAATAAATAAATAAATAAATGAAATTCTTAAAATAATGTCCTTGTACTAGTTATTAGGAAAATGCTCTCTTTGTGGGTATAAAGAGCCCACCAATGGCACAGACCATGCAATTACACTGTTTGCAGGAACAGTGTTTGGGGCTAGAGAGGCAAATCTTGGTTTAGAGAATTTTAAAATATAAAACTACTTCCTTCCCAAGAGAAATATTATGTCACTGAGAGATAACATTATAAGGGTTATAAATTCCTGTTTTCTTTCTAGTTCAAGAAATCGTTTCCAAAACCCACTAGTCTTTCCAAATTTACTCTGAAACTCTTTCCCTCTCCCTTAGAAAATATGAGGCACAGCTGAATATGTAAGGGGCACTTATATTTTTGTTATTATGAGCTATATTGTACAACTCACCAAAGAGTGAACTTGGAAGATGGGAGCCTCTGTGTTTTGATGTTGCTGATGGTAGAGGAGTGATTTCTAAAGGGCAATGTGTGCCTCCCCCACCCCACCCCCGGACATTGAATCTTTGTATTCTCGATCTCATGCAAGCTGATCTCTGATGCCTCTGCCAAACTTTGGGCTCAGAGCTGGCAAATTGGCACCTACGGGATCAATCTGACTGGCAAACTTTGTTTTCCTTAGGCAGTATTTCTAAAATATTTGAGCTAACATTTACAAATTGGGAGATTTCAGATAATAAATCTGGATTCTTGAGTTCTCTGGAAATATCAGAAAATCTAAGTCCATTCCCACTGTGATATCCGATAGAAGCTTAGGGGCACCTGGGTGGCTCAGTCAGTTAAGTGTCTTGACTCTTGATTTCAGTTCAGGTTATGATCTCTAGGTTTGTGGGTTCAAGCCCCATGTCCATCTCTGTGTTGACAGTGTGGAGCCTGCTTGGGATCCTCTCTCCCTTTCTCACTGCCTCCCTCTGCTTGTTATCTCTCTCTCTCTCTCAAAGTTAAATTTATAAACATAAAAAAGTATTCAATAGTAGCTTAGGAGCTCCTGCCCCTTAAACTGGCATCCTGCCTCCTAACTACACTGTAGGTAATGTAGCTCAATTGAACATTCTATGATGATTGAAATGTTCTGTAGCTGCCTGCCCTGTCCAACTGCACATGGCCTTTAGCCATGTGTGGCTTGAGCACTTGAAATGTGGCTAGTGTGACTGAAGAATTGAATTTTGAATTGAATTGAATTTTTATTAATTTAAATTTAAATAGCCATATGTGGCTAGTGATGACCATTTTGGAATAAGTCTAGCTGGTTATTGCTGAGTACGAGTGAATGTGCATCCAGACGTTCTGTTTTTTTAAGAGCATCCAGGAATGAAGATTTTTAATGAAGTCTCTTCCATTTAAAATTTTGTCTCTGTTTTAAAAATGTGAAAGCCAAAAAAGGCCACATTGATGGCATGAATCATGACCTATGACCATTCAGTGATGACTCCCACTCATTGGATTAATGAGCAGCCAAGGACAAAAAGAAAAACAGCTTGCACATCTGTCAGTGGAAATCAAAAGGCACAGTTAAAGTGTTATCATTGCTCTGAAATATAGCCTTGCTTTCACAAATTAAAGATGGTTAAAATTTTGTCAGTGGCAAAGATTATATGCATCCTATTCTATAAAAGCATTGAACAAGTGATGTTTAGGCTGAGATAAAGGACAAAGAGAAGGTCTTTGGATGAGAGAGAACAGCAAGGGGAAAGACCCAGAGGCAAGGGAAGCATAGTTGGTTGGAAGCCTAAGGAAGCTTCATGTGACTGCTTTGCCCAATATGGTACCCACTAGCCACATGTGGCCATTGAAATTTAAACAAAATTTCAAAAATTAAAAAAAAAATCAGTTTCTCAGTCACATTTGCCACATTTCAAGTGCTCAGTAGCCGTGTATGGCTAGTGGCTGCCATACTGGACCTTCAAGGTATAGATAGCATCTATCAATCATTTCACAAAGGTGTATTGGCCGGTAGTAGAGCTTAGAGACTGGAGAAAGAGAGCCTAGAGAGAGATTCTTGGGGACAAGGCCATGAGGTCACAAAGGAGCCAGTGTGTCACATTAGGAAGTTGGGACATGGAGCTGAAGACTTTCTTTTAGGAAGGTTATGCTGCTGTTGTATGGAAAATGGATTGGAAGGAGTCACAAAAGTGGATGGTAGAAACCCTGTTAAAAGGCTGTGGTGGTGGAGGTAAGACATCAGGATGCCCCAGCAGTCAGACATTATCCATTTATCTACTATCATATCATGCCTGGCCCAGGACTCAGAGGGCAGTCAGTGCTTCCAGCGAGTGCCCGGTATAGATTGCCACTGGGAATAGCTCCATTCTATAGGTGAGACACTGAGGTTCTAGTGGTTAAATATATGAATCCCACAGACCACACATCTAGTAAATCTGACAACTGTGATTCTATCCAAATCCTGAGATTATTTTGTATTTTTATTTTTCTCTCTATATAGTATTTGCAACAACTTTCCTCCACATGCAGCGAGTCCCTTTCTCCAATTGCATCTTTTCCACTTCCTGTTCCTTTTAAGATGAGAATTCTATTTCAGAGCATTTTTTTTCAAAGCGTCTATTCCAAATTAAGGGTAATCCAGAACCCAACCTAGATAAAAGTTCTTTGTATGTGATGATATTAAATGTGTGAGCTTTTATAAAAATATGTGTGCCTTTGAGGAATTCTTCAGACATCTGGGGAATTTAAACCAGTAATTTATAATATATTTCCTTGACTAGAATGATAATTCCCTAATGAAAAGAGTGGGTCTTTACTTCAAACTGTATGCAGCCGTGGAAGGAAACTTAGTAGCTGAGACTTTGAAATTCTCAAGCTGCTAGGTATGAATTTACTGATTTGCTTTGCTCTTTTTTCATTTGTTTTTCAATAAATAAGACATTAAAAATGTCATAAAGCTTTAATTTCCCTTTTATGATAACTTTATTTTGATGTAATTTCAAACTTACAGAAAAGTTGTTGGAATAGTCCAAAGAACTCCTGTGTATCCTTCACTCAGATTCACCGATTGTTACCATTTTGCTGCACTTTCTTATCATTGTCTCTCTCAACACACACACACACACACACACACACACACACACACAAACACATTATTTTTTGAACAACTTAAGGATAAGCTGCAGACCTAAGGCTGCTTTATCCCTAAATATTTTAGTGTGCGTGTTCTAAGACAAGAACATTTTCTTACATCATCACAGTAAAATGATCAAAAGAGGAAATTTAACACCAGTATAGTATTGTTATTTAATCCATAGTATCTAAATCACTGGATTATTTGAGTTTCATCAGTTAGCCCACTAATGTCCTCTATAGCTGTTTACAACTCCTTTTCCCACACCCTGTGCAGAATCTAGTCCAAGATTATGTATTACATTGTATTGTTACATCTCTTCAGTCTCCTTATAATTGGAACAATTCCTCATACTTTTTGACTTTCATAATATTTATATTTTTGAATAGAATAAATAACAAGACGGATAATGTATAGTATAAATCTGTACATAATCTATTGATTATATATAGATTATAGTCTATAACCTGTACATGAATATATAATCTATACTCCATATAATGCTTTACATGAAGCATCTACTATATAACACATATATGAATATACTCATGAATTCTTACCTACTATTATCTATTGTGAGGAGATCTTTGAATGAAAGGGAACAGCAAGAGCAAAGACCCGAAGGTAAGAGAGGACATACTTGGTTAAGAACCTAAAGAAATTTTACATATCTGCTCTAATTATGACAGCCATATTGGATATCAATACATATAATCTATTATATAGATTATAAGTGGTATAATAATTCATGAGTCTGTACTAATAAATGCAAACATAAATAAATAAGAGGGAAAGCTCTTCTTTGAATAAAATGATATGACAGAACTAGAGAATTACCATTTCCCAACCATTATAATAATGAAGAATTCAGACAAGGATTATCCACGGATACAAAAACTAGTGGGTTAAAGTTTGAAGAAACAGATAATTACAAAGCTTGGAAATATTGTCCCACAAATCGCTTATTGATTAGAAAGGAAAGGATGGCAAGTGGCTGATGGCATACAGCTAGTCAAGATTAACATCACCAATGATAGGACAAATAATCAACATGTGCCTCTGATATGATGCACAAGAAGGACACAACTTTTATGTTGTGTTCTTGTTAAAAATACACCTATTCATGAGAAAACAAATCCAAACGGGAATATTCTAGAAAATATTGACTTTTTAAAGAGAAGCCTGTTCAAACCCGGGGTTGCATTGAGTTGCATTATCAAACAGTACCACTAGATGTCACTGTAGTCTTGTAAGTTGCACAAGTTTGATCTTAGCAAATCTAAATTCCTTTGTGGCCTGCCTCTTCACTTTGACACCATTGTGAACTGGACACATCTTGCCAATTTCAACACATACAGCTTTTGAGAAGGCTATAAATTAAATGATGGCAAAGCAGCGGAGGAGGTGGCAACAGGCTTAGATGAAAGCTTGTCTCTGCCATTACAAACTGTGATGGCAATTCCTGGCAAACCCTGCCCTGTCTCTGGGTATTAGTCTCCTCTTGTAAAATGAGGGGATTTGGGCTGCTAGCTTCTACTCATCTCTAGCTCTAACAGTCTATGATTTTAAGCTATGGTTTTTTCACTAAAGTCATTTCAGGGCCCTTATAACATTTTTTTTGCCCAACTTTGTTGGACCTATTACTGGTTTTCCGGTTTTTTTCACCTAGTACTCTAATTTATGTAATGTTTGTCCATAAGTTGACTCAGTTTTTAAAAATGTAAATAAAGAAAATAATTTATAGGCCAATTACAAATGGAAACCAGTTCACTTGCCATAAATAGAGAGTAACCACAAAAATAAATATAAAGAAAGCAACATAATGTAGTTAAATTTGAGTAGATGTTATTGTCTACATAAGGCTCAGAGCCTGTAACCTGCTCTGTTTTTCCTTTTTAAAGGGAGGTTTGGAGGTGTTAAAGAGAAGTTGAAGACAGACTAGCCCTGAGATTTCCCTCTTGATGTAAGCGAAAGAATTGAGACCAATAGATTTGTATTATTTAATTCTGTATCCATGAACCAACCACAATATTTCATACACCATCTAAAACCAGTCCTATGCTTCCATAAGCTGTTCTAAGTTTCTCTTTCTTTCCTTTGTTCTTTTGTTCTTTCCTTCCTTCTTTCCTTCCTCCCTCCCTCCCTCCCTCCCTCCCTCCTTCCCTCCTTTCTTTCTTTCTTTCTTTCTTTCTTTCTTTCTTTCTTTCTTTCTTTCTTCCTTTCTTTCTTTCTTCCCTCCTTTCTTTCTTTCTTTCTTTCTTTCTTTTTTCTCTCTTTCTCTCTTTTCCTCTCTCTCTCTTTTTCTTTCTCTCTCTCTATCTCTCTTTCAACTCTTGATTCTTCAATACTTCTAAAGGACCATAAAGAGTCTGATTAGAAATCATACATTGTTAATTGTTTTCTTCAATCTGTATTTAACCTTTCATTTTATGTTGATATTCCTTTCCAATTAGTATTGGTTTAGCTTCCTTTTTGTGTTTATTTAAATTTGCTTTTATAGTCAGTCTTCTTCCATTTGAAACACTCCCTTTTTAACAGAGGAGATGATATATACCTCTCTGCTGTCAATGTCGAAGCAATTATATGCCACCAAATGGCTTGTGATTTGGCATTTTCTCCTGATAAAGGCTTATGATAGATAGGATGTGGCAGAGGTCAGGAATTCTGCTGAGTACAACCTGAGGGTATGCTTCAAATTGCTTGAGCTTTATCCAAATCCCCTAGGACACAATCAGAAAACTGGTCCCCTTCAATTTTGGTACAGAGCTTTCTTCTTCATTCTTCACAGAGATTCAGAGTGAAGACGTCTAAAGCTGAGCCACCTAATTGCACGTTTTACTCCCTAGCATTAGCGTAGCCCTTTCCTGCTTTGTATAATCAGTTATAATTACTAATTTGCTGGCCACAATTAGCATAGGGAGTTTTGTAGGAGCAGAAACAATTTCTTAGCTACCCAATGGTACTAAATAATTTAAAAAGGAAGACAAAGAATTTCTATCAAATGTGTTTTGTTTTCTTAATGCTGGTAGTGCCATTAAGAAAAACCTTTATAAGGTAAAGGAATCAAGAAATTCATAAAGATCAATCCACCAACTATTTCCTGCATTACAAAAGTTTTTTTTGTGTGATTTAATTTTCTTGCTGAGGTGAATTTAATTTGCCATTAGAAGCTCAAAACCTGCGGGGTCAGTTTCAATGGAACAGAATGCTTTTTATCTTGTCTGAAATACTGTTCTTATCTGCAAAACATGAGGGGGATTGCTTTTTCAGAACTAATTTTCATTAAAAAGTTGATTCTGAATCAATAGAAACTTTTTTCTGTGCCAAATTTGGTCGAACTATACCCTCTTATGACCTACTCACTCCAATTCAGAGTAAAATTCTGCCTTTTCCCCCCTCAGTGTTCGTTACCAGACCCAAGTTGAGATCCAAACCACAGTGAGCAGACATTAGAAGAATTCACTATATATATGAGATACACTAAATATAGTAATGACAGTCAGATACATGAAGTATGGTTATTTTCTGGTAAGAGAGTTACTTGAACCTTGTTCAAGAATTCTTCAGATTTCCTTTAGCCCTGTTTGTTCCTGATGCTGATTAATGTTTATGATTCCATTATCCACTTTATGTTTACAGATTCCTGCTCCTCACAACATTCACTCAATTATTTTATTATGTGTTGACATCATTCTCAATGGAATGGATGATGGTATCCTGGCAGAGTCTCCTTCCAAATTTTGCTGAGTATCATGAGTAAGTGTACTTTGAGCCAGTTTCTAGAACTATATCCCCAAGGCTTCAAATTATACTTTATTTCATTGTTTTCAAGTGTCTAGAGCCAACATGTCTGTTTGAGATACTGAGTCAAGTATTGTCTCCCAAGCACATCTATAACTGTTGATCCCTGTGAGAGAGATCTAATTCTATTTGTGCTTATCTTAACCACAGCATTGAAAGAGGCTTTAAAGATCCCCTCATCCCCATCTGGTGTCCGGGTGCCCACCATATCAGCCTTCTGTGGTGCAAGTAATAGAAACCAACTTTGGGTAAGCTAAACCAAAAAGCATATTTATTTTATTAATACAGGGTGGCTAGTAGAATTAAAACAAAATAAAACAAAACAAACCCCAAAGAACCAGCTAAGACGGGTTAGAACTCATATTGACTCTGGGAAGCTAGGTACCGGGTGCTAACTGGCAATGTCTTTAAGTATTACCCACTGGTGACCCCAAGGATATTGTTTTTGGGAGTTTTAACATCCCCTTGCCAACTCTTAGTCTGGGTAGTTGAGATTTCTTATATTTATTCAAAATGCTATATAAAAGTACTTTAAAATTGTCTCCCAAAACTTCCCCTCATCCAGATTGCTTTCTACCCAGAAATGAGAAGCCTACCACTTATAATAGATAACCTTTTCATTTCCTACAATTTATGTGATTGGAATCCTAAAATGTTTATTCTTTTTCTTTTGTGGCTTCTTTGATGTTTCATAATTACTTTGAGATCCATCAATGATATTATCTGAGTTAGCTCAGCCTTTTTGTTGTTATTTTTGTTGCTGAGTAATGTTCTTTGGATGTACTGTGATTAGTTTATCCATTTGTCTGTTTATGAACATTTGAGTTATTATCCATTTTTGACTATTGAAAATAAAGCAGGACAAATATTTGTGTATACTTATTAATTGAGGGAAAAGCCTTTTTTTTCTGCCTTAGAGGAAATCTTTATTAATCATGTGTGGTTCACACATGCTCTTTTTAAAGAAACCCAGCCTTCTAGAGAAGTGCATTCCTTAAGACTGGCTGCTGTTTCTCATCATGAGTCTTTTATTAAAAGAAAACCACAGTGAAACAATTGTTTTGATTGTGTTACCTTCTAATTAAACTTTTTTATTTTTTGAAAATGTGTTTATTTATTTATTTGTTTGTTTACCTATTTAGAAAGAGGATGAGAGTAGGAAAGAGGCAGAGAGAGAGAGGAAGAGAGAGAATCCCAACCAGGCTCTGCACTGTCAGAACAGAGCATGACTCAGAGCTTGAACTTGTGAATGGTGAGACCATTCCCTGAGTTGAAATCAAGAGTTAGTTGGTGGCTTAACTGACTGAGCCACCTAGGAGCCCCTAAATATATTTTTTTTTGTAAAAAAAAAAAAAAGTCTGGTTGGTCTTTCCTTAAATGTTACATAAAACATATAAAGAAGACAACAATCATGATAAAAAGCTTCTGCACGGCAAAGGAATCAATCAATAAAACTAACAGGCAACTGATGGAATGGGAAAAGATAATTGCAAATGACATATCAGATAAAGGGCTAGTATCCAATATCTATAAGGAACTCATCAAACTCCACACCCAAAAAACAAATAATCCAGTGAAGAAATGGGCAGAAGACATGAACAGACACTTCTCCAAAGAGGACATCCAGATGGCCAACAGACACATGAAACGATGCTCAGCATCCCTCATCATCAGGGAAATACAATTCAAAACCACACTGAGGTACCACCTGACGCCGGTCAGAGTGGCTAAAATGAACAAATCAGGAGACTATAGATGCTGGCGAGGATGTGGAGAAACGGGCACCCTCCTACACTGTTGGTGGGAATGTAAACTGGTACAGCCCCTCTGGAAAACAGTGTGGAGGGTCCTCAGGAAACTAACAGTAGAACTCCCCTATGACCCAGCAATAGCACTGCTAGGAATTTACCTAAGGGATACAGGAGTGCTGATGCATAGGGGCACGTGTACCCCAATGTTCCTACCAGCACTCTCAACAATAGCCAAAACATGGAAAGAGCCTAAGTGTCCATCAACAGACTAATGGATCAAGAAGATGTGGTATATTTATACAGTGGAATACTCCATGGCAATGAGAAAGAATGAAATCTGGTCATTTGTAACAACACGGATGGAACTAGACGGTGTTATTCCCCTCTGAAATAAGACAAGCAGAGAAGGACAAATGCCATATGTTTGCACATATAGGTGGATTAGGAGGAAGTTAACAGAGGATGAAGCGGGAGAAGAAGGAGAAAAATAGAGGGGGAGAGGGAGGGAGGCAAACTATGAGAGACTCTTGAATGCTGAGAACAAACTGAGGGCTGATGGGGGAGGGGGTACAGGGGAAAGGGGGTGATGGGCATGAAGGAGGGCACTTGTTGGGAAGAGCACTGGGTGTTATATGGAAACCAACTTGACAATAAAGTATTTAAGAAAAAAATTAAAAAGAATACAAATTAGAGTTTATGTTTACAAAACACTGTTAAGTGAAACAGTTCTAGACTGCAAATGTATTATGCAGTCAATTTAGTCTGAATTTGGTTCCCTGGTACATGATTGTGAAAAAGACATGCAAAAATATTCTAATATTTAGTCTGCATCTTCCTTTCTGCAGAAGAAAATTGTGATTTCAGGTCATAACCAGCATGCCCATCCAAAGTCATTCAAAGTCTGGGCAGCCCTTCCTCCTTTTGTTTCCTTAGTTGTTTCTAACCCTGCAACATGGTATGCTGTACAGTAAAAGGCAAAGAACCATTTTACTGAAATAGATGACATCCTATGGCCAACATCCCTGCAATTAATATGCTTTTCAAGGAGTCATTCCAAAAGAGAAGAGGTGCAGAATTGCTTTCACACATTACACAGTTAAAATGATGACTATTAAAAATGCTGCTGCTGCAAAAAAAAAAAAAAAAAAATGCCTGTGGGCTACATTTGCATAATTCTGTAAGCTTTACAGATTCTGTTTAAAACTGATCCATGCAAGAACTCCAGAAGTAGGTAGAGTTCTTTTTTTTCAATTTCAAAACAATGGATAAATACAAGTGTATCATAAACAATTCTATCATTATGGAAGGCTACAGAATAAAATAGTGCAGGCCCATCCTCACTTTTCCATGATTATAATTACTAGAGGTAATTATTTTAGTCAAAGTGGTGTGTATCATTTCAGATCTTATGCTATGAATTTTCATATGTGTATATGTATATATACATTTATAAAAATAAAACTACACTATACTTATTTTCCAGCAACTTCTTCTACAAACATCCTCTTTCCCATACACTAAAACTCTATTCTTCCTATGCTCAGAACAAGCATCATTTAAACTCTTCTCACACCCAAACTGGCTTATAACCAAATCTTACCACTGCTACCTTCAACATATGCCCAGAAATCATCCTCNCTGCTGCTGCAAAAAAAAAAAAAACAAAATGCTGCTGGTCCCTGGCAGCCTCACCTCAAAGTCAGATCAGTCTACTTTGAGTCCTGCCTTCCCTCGAGCAGAATTGAACCTCTCTTGGTTTGCAGTCTCTGCCCCTCACTCTACTTCCTTGAGTTCCTCCAAAGCAAATCCTTCAGATGATGGATGTCAGCTTGCAATTCCTCTCAAGTCACTTTCTCCTTCTCCAGACTCCTTCTCTGAACTTACTATCTTCTCTCTGTGGGAGGCACTTGCTTCAAATCTTTATATGGCCCCTTCCTTCTCATTCTTCAGTTCCTGGCTCAAATGTCATCTTTCAGGGAGACCTGTTCTGACAAACCAGGCTCATGGCCCTCATCCTCAGTGAAACCACCCTGGCTTTCATGCTCTTTATTGTAATCTGGAAGTTATCTTTTTGGGGGACTTCCTTTTTGGTATCTATCTTCCCACTAAGCCGTGAGCCCCATAAGAATAGAGACCATATCTGTCTTTCTATTACTGTATACTCGTTGTCTGGAAGAGTGCCTTTTACACTAAAGTCGCTCAATAAATATTTATTGAATAAATTAAAAAATTAATAGTATGTTTTATACAAGTTCTATTGTAAAATATAGCATACATAAAGAAACATGCATAAAACTATATATATTCTTTAGGGAATGGTTATAGAGTGAAGTTTGTTAATCACCATTCAAGTCAAGAACTAGAATAGTATTTTTCTCCTAGAAACTATCCTTGTACTCCATGTATCCATTCCCACCCACAACCTAGAGGTAACTACTATCCTTACTTATATGATCATCATTTACCTACTTGTCTTCATAGTACTACCACTTACATGCTCATCCCTAAACCAGGTAGTTTAGTTTTGCCTGCACTTAGAAATAAATATATAGAATTAGTATATTAGAGGTACTTTTCTGCACCTTACTTATTTCATTCAAGATTCTGTTTTTAGATTTTTTTTTTTTTAATTTCTGAGAGAGAGAGAGAGACAGCATGAGCAGGGGAGGGTCAGAGAGAGGGAGATACAGAATCTGAAACAGGCTCCAGGCTCTGAGCTGTCAGCACAGAGCCCGATGTGGGGCTCGAACCCATGAACCGTGAGATCATGACCTGAGCCGAAGTCGGACACTTAACTGACTGAGCCACCCAGGCGCCCCTCAAGATTCTGTTTTTAGACTTCCAACTTCTGGCATGATGGAGTGAGAAGGTTGACAAATCTTGTCCTGAAAAAAAACTACTAAGCTGGTCAAAAGTTCAAAAACAACCATTTCAGGGCTCTGGAAATTGATCAGAAGCATACCACACACTGATGAAACCTCCTGAACTTTGGGCGAGAACAGTATGAATCTGGGACATTGTTGCCTGAGCTGCTCCTGCCCCTTGCGGAGCCCCAGTTCTGTGGTGGTCGCTCACGCTGGGTGGGCCAGGCCAGGAAAGCCAGCAGCATTACTGCTGCCCCTGGATTTATAGCGCCATCCGTTAAAGTGGCAGCCTCATGCCAAGCAGACAGGGAGAGCCAGCAGCAGGCCACTAGCCTGAGCTTCCGGCACTGTTTGGGGCCAGCAGCCGTCTAGCAGACCGCCAAGGATTTAACAGTAGTGTCCAGGAGACAGCCACAGGGACAGAATACATGTCTTTTTCACATGCATGTGTAACGTTCTCCAGAACAGATACTACAGCGAACCACAAAACAAATCTCAATACCTTTTATTTTATTTTTATTTTTTCATTTTTATCAAGTTTTTAATTTTAATCCCAGTATAGTTAACATACAGGGTTATATTAGTTTCAGGTGTATGATGTAGTGATTCAACAATTCTATACAGTACTCAGTGCTCATCAGAAGTCTGCTCTCAATCATCCATCCCGTATTTCACCCCTCCCGATCCCCACCCACCTCTCCTCTGGTAACCATCAGTTTGCTCTCTAGAGTTAAGGTTTTGTTTCTTGGTTTGTCTTTCTCTTTTTTTCCCTTTGTTTTGTTTCTTAAATTCCGTATAAGTGAAATTATATGGCATTTGTCTTTAACTTATTTCACTTAGCATTATATTCTTTAGCTCCATTCGTGTCATTGCAAATGGCAAGATTTCATTGTTTTTATGAATAGTATTCATATATATATATATATATATAATGGAATATAAATACATGCATAATGGAATGTATATATATATATATCTCCTATAATATTCCTCTCTCATGCTGTTCTTTTTAGGTTTTGGTATCAATATTATTTTTAATCTTCAGTATTCATAATTATTCAATTCATTTTCTTCTACTAATTTGGAGGTAACATACTTTAGTTCTACAATTTTCATTGTTACATTATTTATGGATTGGATGAAGCCCACCCCCCCCCCCCAAAATTATATTGAAGTCTTAACCCCTGGTACCTGTGAGTGTGACCTAATTTGCAAATAGGATCTTGAAGATGTAATCAAGTCAAGATAAAGTCATTAGAGTGGGTGCTAATCCATTATGACTGGTGTCCGTACAAGAAGGGGAGACAGAAATTCCCAGGAGGGAGATGACCACGTGAGGGCAGAGGTGGAGATCAGAGATGCCACTGGCACACGTCTGGGGCTGTGAAGGAAACATTCCGAAGGGAAGAGCCTTCAGAGGGCGCTTGGCCCTGCCAACATCTTGATTTTGGACTTCTAGCCTTCGGAACTGTGAGAAAGTAAATTTTGTTTTTTTTTCCAGCCAGTCAGCATGTGGTAGTTTGTTATGGCAGCGCTTTCAGTGTAATCCACCTTAGAAATCATCACCTGCATAATTAATGTACCCAAGTCTAGAAGTCATGGGAACCTTCACCTTCTCCTGGACAGATAGGGGGCACAAGGAAACCGCACACCAGAACTTTTCATTCCCTTCTCCATTTCCCCTAGTCCAGCTCATACGCTGT
Source organism: Crocuta crocuta (assembly GCF_008692635.1). NCBI lineage: Eukaryota > Metazoa > Chordata > Mammalia > Carnivora > Hyaenidae > Crocuta > Crocuta crocuta. The sequence continues at coordinate 4,257,003 of NW_027532679.1, read as the reverse complement.
AGTTGTCTAATACCTTAAGTTAATCACAGTTTCCCCACTAGAAATTGTCATTACGTTTCATACAGTCTATGCTTATTTTATTCCACCCACATTCTCTACTGTCTTTGCTTTGCTAACTTTTTTGCATCTCAGATCCTTTTCCCAGTACCATTGTCTTTCTGCCTGAAGCACATCGACAGAGTTCCTGCAGTGAGAATCCGCTGGTGACAAATTCTCTCAGGTTTAGTTGGGGTTTCACTGGCTGCAGAATTCATTTGACAATTGGTTTCATTAGATACACCGAAGATACCAGTACACTGTCTTCTGCCTTCCGTTCGTGCTGTGGGGAAGACAGCTAGCTGTTTATTAGAGGCCAGTCTAACTGCCATGCTCTTAAAGGTAACTTGTCTTTTTTTCTCTGGCTACTTGAAGTTTTTCTCTTTACCTTTGTTCTTTTGCAATCTTACTATCATGCCTCTAGTTGCAGATTTTTTTCACTTTCCCCCTCCCCACCTCTCTCTTCTTTCTATTTTATTGATACAGAATTGACTTAAACACTATAAAGTTAAGTGTACAGCATAATGACTTGGCATTCCTGTAATTCGGGAAATGGTTTCCACAGTAAGTTTACTGAACATCCTCATAGAGTTACAAAAAATTTTTCCTCTGTGATGAGAACTTTTAGGATTTTAAATCTCTTAGCAGATTTAAAAAACTATTTTCTTGGGGTTCCCTAGATCTTTTTTGATCTGTAGATTAATGTGTTTCTTCAGTTCTGGAAAATTCCAGTGATTTTCTCCTCAAACATTTCTTCTGCCTCATCTTCTCTTCTCCTTCTAAAGTCTTGATTCGGGGCGCCTGGGTGGCTCAGTCGGTTAAGCGTCCGACTTTCGCTCAGGTCACGATCTCGCGGTTCGTGGGTTCGAGCCCCGCGTCGGGCTCTGTGCTGACTGCCAGCTCGGAGCCTGGAGCCTGTTTCAGTCTGTGACTCCCTCTCTCTCTGACCCTCCCCTGCTCACGCTGTCTCTCTCTCTCTCTCTCCTAGAAATAAATAAAAACATTAAAAAAAATTAAAAAAACAAAGTCTTGATTCAACGCATGTTACATTTCTCACTATATCCTCTTTGTGTCTTACTCTCTCTCTATCTACTATTCCATGTCTTATACTGGATGGTGTATTCTAATCTAATTTATATCCAGTTTATTATATATTATATTGTATATAATTTATTTATATGGACACACTCGTTTCACTATCCTTTCTAGTTTACCTAGTTTATCAGTTCATTACTTCTCCTTATGTTTTTTCCAATCTGCTGTTAAACCCATTCACTGAGTATTTAACATTTGTTATTTTAGTATTTATTCATAAAAGCTGTTTGTTTTTCAAATTTGCTGTGACAAATTTTATAGCTTCCTATAATATAATCTGTTTTTGATAACATACCTGTTTCCTGCAGATGTTATCAGTTTGTCATTTGTTTCTTTAAGCATGGTCATCTTGATGGTATTTTAGTCTGTCTGATACTTTCCAAGTCTGGGCAGAATGCTGGTGTGTCTCTGCTTTCTGTTGGTTCTGCTGGGTTTCATTAGGTCATGTTTCCTTGTGTTTCTGCTAATCTTTGTTTGCTTGCCTTCCTTCCTTTGTAAAGTTATTTGTAGGGATAACCAAGGCCTGGCATACAGGGACCTGCCCCTGAGATGCTTTGGGTTTGCTCCATCAGGTACCTGGGCCTACTACCAGCTGGCTACCATCTTACACCATTTCACAAACTGAGGTTATGTAGGCAGCTCGAGCTGTGAGTATCTGAGTGTAAAGCCTCCAGAGGGCCGGTCAGGGCCCAAGGTCTCCTGGCTTTGGGGAAGCGAACACTAACTTCGTCCCGCCATTGGTAATGCATCTCTTTGAAATCCAAGCTTAGTGTAAAGGGGTCTTCCCACCTTGGATGGGCTTCGAGCCCTGACCATTGCTGCTCCTCCCCTCATGCAGTCCCTGTGCAGAAGCCCCGAGTGACCAGGAACCAGAAATGCTTTGGGGCAGAAGTGCTTTAGTGTCCAGTGCTTCACGAATCTCCTTGGTGATAGGCTTTTCATCAAAAACTGGCCTGGAAACTCCCCACTTTTGTGCTGGCACTTCAGTTGTGTTTTTCTTTATTCAGAGATTTAAAAACTGTTTAAACAGTGGTGGGGGTGGTGAGGGAAGCGTTGATCTGAACGACAGCTGTTGTGATTGGAAAATGAAAGCTCAATGATATTTTTAGTCTCTCCCATCCTTAACTTCACCCATGGTCTCTCCAGAACATAGTGAAACTTGAGTGTATAAGTGCATGTGAAGGCCAAGGACTAGCACATGTAGCCATGGACTAGCACAAAGGAAACTGAAGAGAAAAGGAATTTTGTTTAGATTTTTTACCTAATTCCAAGTGTTTGAGAATATGGTTCAAGGCTTTGCTAAACATCAGCTTGCGTGTCTCAAGGCTGTCTGATTTTCACAAATCTTAATGCAAGAAGCCGGGCTTATAGAGCCTTTTTAAGTGTTAACATATTTATCGGAGATAAAATAGATTCATTTGAACAGGTGATTAGATTTGTGGCCTGAGGCCTTCAAAGACACACAAAGAATCCACAACTGCTCTTGTTTATTGGGAATGAAGGCTATATTTCATATTTGAAAAACATCAACGTTGTTTCATACCTGCCCTTCTGCAAAGTTAATGAAATAGAATATTTTCATTAAAATGTTAAAAATAACTATGCTATTAAAACTAAGACTACTGTGAAGACTGAACTTTTTTTTAACCCAAACTGTAAAATAGTTTGGTCTAAAGATATAAGGATACTATTACTGTCCTAAGCTGACCTATTATGAAGTTAAAATCCTTCTGAACAATTTCAAGAGCCATCTTTCCTACTGATGTAGCCCACACAGTTCAAGTACTGTATGCTTTTCACAGGGTGTAGTCCATCATGCCAGAAAATATTTTCTTTTTCTTATAAAACACACATGCTCATGCCATTCAATTTTAGAGTATAAATACTGAGTTGATCTTTATTTTTTGTACATGAAGTAAAAATAATGAGATGAGAGTAATGGCCATAAATTACATATCATAGAAATGTTGATTTTTCTCTTTGCAGTTTCCAACAGTGATGGTAAAGTCAAAGTAGGGCACTGAGTGGATGTCATGTGGACATTTTCAGGGCCCAGAGCAGCGGTGTTTGGCCACAAGGGCTTCTTTCCTCTGGTTTTGCAAGACCCCTGACAGATTCTGCCCCTCCTGACTCCATAGACCTTAGATGACCCACCTCAAATTCTAGAGGTTTCAGGTTCTGAATGACCCTTGAGTAGCTGACTCAAGTCATCTTGGGTGAGTCTTCCATATTGGTTTTGCACGTATACTCAAAGGGGAAAGTATAGCTTTCTTCAGAGTCAGCACAGCAGAGTGACGAGGGCAGCAATGTAGCCTGAGGGGGTAGCCAAGGATTGAATGTCGACTTCACCACTTACGACCTTTCGAACTTAGACAAGACCTCTCACCTCTCTATACCTAAGTTTCCTCATTTGTTTGAGGAGAATAATGACTATTTCCATTTCATAGACTTGCTATGAGAAATAAATAAGATCATAAATGGAAAGCATTTAAATAGTCATTGGCATATAAAAATACTCAATAAATGTTTGATATTAATATTTAGACTTGAGAAATATTTTGCACAGGTTTGGTTAACCCACCTGAGGAGAGTAATATTCTTGAGAGTTTTGAATGTAGTTCAGAAATAATTAAATACCTTCCTTGATTGAAATAAAAAGGCAATTAAGACAATGAAGCATTTTTCTCTGTGTTATCTAGGACATATTTTTCTCATTTTCCTTGTGTAATGGGAAAATTTGAAACACATACAGAATGGTGACAAATTACTCATCCTGAGGTTAATTGTTCCCCATCAAACACATTTCAAGTATGGAAGATGGAGAAGATTCCAGAGGCTTCAGAATTCAAATCTTGATAGTGTGATGTTTGGGATTCAGGCAGGCTTAGGTTTCTGATATTGCCAGAATATGATATTGGAAAAGTTCTTCAACCTTCTGGGTCTCAGGCTCCCTGATTATAAAGATACCAAATTACATGGGTGGTGTTGGCAGGTTTATAGCTGACAAGCTACAAAGTAGTTGAGTGACAACACAAAGCTGACTTTGCAACACATTCCAGAGACTTAATGTAAGAGAGAGCAACCTATTTACATACAGTGAACCAATTAACCAAGCTCTATTCACTTCACCCAAGCAAACAGTTTCCCAAATGTGCATCTCTGTTTATCTGGAAAGCGGCACAAAACAATTCAGATATGCATCTAGGAATGAGGTGGGATGGAGAGAGGTTACAGCAACAACTTGGAATGAAACAAACACTGCATGATATGCGTGCTTCATGCATACGATTTTTTATCTGATGGTGTTTTAGTGATCTCACTAACACGTATTGGGAAGTTTCTATGACAAATGAATAAGCCTGTCTTCAAAGGAACATAAGGAAGAAGGGGAAATCTAATATTTATAAAAAGCCATGTGTGTGACCAGGTATTGTATCTGTTGGTCTGAAACCTCAGAAGCATCCTGGACCTGGCTTCTGTATGTAGAAGGCAAGGAGAAACTGAAGAAAGAGGCAGACCACTCTTGGTAGGTGGTGACACTCTTGGATTGCTGGTGGCAGGTTTAATAAGCAAGGGAACTTACACATGAGGCTCATCTTGTCTGGTAACAAGACAAGAAAATCTCTGTACCCACCCACCAAAACCTTAAGAGTATATATAGAGGCCTTAATTGGGTTCAGTCACATGTACTGTCCAGATGGTCTCAACAGCACACTGTTCTCTTAAAGCTGCATCCTTGAAAACAGTTCCCACTGTGTGAGCTGCATCCTTGAAAACAGTTCCCACTGTGTGAGCCTACGCAAAATGTACATATGAAGTGCAGGGGAGGGGAAGAGGAGCCTCTGATTGCCCAGGTTTGCATCATGGGTCAACCTGAGGTCATGTTCCCTTGATAACCTCCTCCAACAATATTGGAGTAAGCTAATGCCCTAATCACCCTAAAACCTCAATGACTTAACATAATAGAAGTTTATCTCTTGCTTGTATAAAGTTTATTTCCCCATGCAGTCAGTCATGTAGGGGCCAGATTCCTTCTGCCTTGTGATTCTGACATATCTGAGAGCAGGGTCAGCAAACTATGGCTTGGGGACCAAATTTGATCTTGATCTAGGGTTTTTGTAATTTTTTTTGGTAAATAAAATTTTATTGGGACACAGCCACATCAATTCATCACATATCACCTGTGCTTTGTAGCTGCTCTCACTAAGATGATGGACTAGAGTACTTGCAACAGCCTCATGAATTGTAAAATATTGCCTATCAGGATCTTGACAGAAAAAGTTTGCTAAGCCTGCCCTAGAGCATTGGAATTTTGCCTTGGATTTTCTGATTAGCCGGCAGAGGGAGAGGAAGAGGGGTGAAAGACTGTGGGAATTTTTTATGAACTATATCTGGAAATGGCTTCCATCAATCCCACCTACTTTTTGTTCACCGGAACTCAGTCATATAGCCAAAGCAGCTGCTAGGGAAGTTGAGAAATGTAGTCTAGCGCTGGCCCAGGAGGAAGACATACAGCAGTTCTCCACAGCCCAACTCTGTACTAGAGTCTACCAGTCACTCCCTCCTCTGTGTTCCTGAAACCAAGTGTTTAAATACAGGTGAGTTGTTACGGATAAGTCATTTCATTTATAGTCTTAAAAAGTTAAGCACAGTCAGACTTATCCGGATAATTACTTTAAAACTGAATGACGGACGCAACGTTTCCAAATTTTAGTTTGTGTTCATAGGTGCCAACAGTGGTTTCTAATTGTCACAGGCTGATAAGAAAGGGAGAAAGGTGGATTCGATACTGAAATTACTTCTTTATTTATTTATTTGTTAAAAAAATTTTAAAAATGTTTTTGTTTATTTTTGAGAGAGAGAGAGAGACAGCATGAGAAGGGGAGGGTCAGAGAGACGGGGGGAGACACAGAATCAGAAGCAGGCTCCAGGCTTTGAGCTAGTTGTCAGCACAGAGCCCGATGTGGGGCTTGAACCCATGAACCACGAGATCATGACCCGGGCTGAAGTCAGACACTTAACTGACTGAGCCACCCAGATGCCCCTGAAATGACTCCTTTAAACTTGTCCTACACCATGTGAATTAACGAATGCTTTGTGTTAGTTTAAAATAAAAACTTTGAAAAGTAGAGAACGAAGGGCATAATTACATAGACCACTTCTAAAAGAACCTACTTTATTGAACTCAGAAACAACCATGTGGACATTTAAGTGACAATTTAGTTTCTAGAAAACATGATCCAGCACATGTTATTATAGTTCATTTATAAACCTTTGGTTTTGTGCAGTTTCTCTTTTTCATTAACTTTGTAATTTGGTTTCATGGTTGTTTAAATGGTATCTGCATAAAGAATGTGTCCCTAGTTTTATGCTTGTGCCTATTTAAATAAGATAGTAAAATTAGTTTAAATAAAAACATGAGCAATCCAGAAGAACATCTTCTTTCTTAAAGGTTTGTGTATATAATGCAAGTTTATAAGAGTCCACCCACAGAGAGAGCTCTTTTTGACAAAACACATATATTTGAATTAAGGAAACTATAGCAGTCAGGACAGACTATGTAAAGCTGCCATAACAAAGAAGCCCCAAGTCCTAGTGGTTTAAACTACCCACTTACATTAAACCTGTTGCATATTGCTAAAGAGTTCTGTTCATTGTGATCCCAACGGGAAGACCCAAACTGATGCTGCTGCTCTCAGTAACACCTCTGGTTGAGGGGGGCAAGTACTCTGCGGGTTCTCTTACCTTTAAGTAAATGCTCTGGCTCAGCTAAGTCAGATGACCACACTAACTTCAGAGAAAGGACTACAATCTTTTTGGGTGCCCAGAGAAGAGAGAAAGCAGGAATCGGTTGACAGAAATAAACGTCTGCATCTTTGTGTAAAGGAGTGCCCTGTGGCCTGGTTTCAATGCTTTCTATTCCCTAGTAAGGTAGCAGACAGCTTTCTTAATTTCATGGGCAGCTGGGGCTCCTGGGTTACAGCCAAGCCCTTCTGCTTGCTAGCCACATGCCACGGGCAAATCCAAACCTCAGCTCCTCCTCTGTGAAATGGGGGAGAAATGTTATGGTTCACTGAGAGGAATCAAGGCAATAACTCTCTGTCAACCATAAATTATTATCCGAATGAAGGTAATAGTATTGTTTCTGGCAATCAGTCATGCCCCATTAAGAATAAAGAATAATTAGTAACGATTTCGCTCTACAGCACTTGTCACACAATCAATATTTTGTCTCAAAAGTTTCCTGAAAATTCACAAGAAATTTCCTTAGGTAGTCTGATAATGAAACCTGAAGAGAATACTTCTAAAAATAAAAAAAAAAAAAAAAAAAAAAAAGAAGAAGAAGCAAAAATTCCCTCTTGGCTAGAAGGTGGCAAACCATTTTATATGGCCCCAAATCTATATGGCCCACTTTTCTAGTAGATTCCAACGTTTAAAAAATTTGAGGTTGAAGAAAAGAAGCACTCTCTATCTTGCCCAAGCAGCAGTTGTTTTAAGTTAGGCTCAGCATGAAAAAATTTGAAATGTTTCACAAAATAATGGTGAGGATAGAAACACAAGAAGATTCTCATGCTGTAGCGTCAACTCCTGGAACTGATATCACCTGAATCTCAGAATTCCAGCAAAGTAGAATTGTATGGCGCCCTGAAGATGATCTCATCTCCTACTCTTATTTTCCAGATGAGGAAAGTAAGATCTAGAAAAGTTAAAAATTTTGCCCTAGGTCATGTTCTTTAAATACAAGTTGATTAGCCAAATATTTTTCCCCTTCACCATCCTGAAATTGTGGACTGAAGGAAATTAAACCCTGAAAGAAGAGATGTTTCTCTGTTCCCTCATACAATCGCTAACAAAATCTCTTTGAATCACAGCCTATGGCACACCCTTCACCGTGAATATGCAAGCATGCAGCAAGCCCCCCAGAAATTTCTGTGGACTAGTAATGATTCCGAGATTCCTTTTCATTACTTCTAAAATTTAGCTGAGTTGTTGTTTTCCATTTCTGATCTTTCTAAATGATGTTTTGACCTGTAGGAGATGTATGAATTGAGTAAGAAAATGAGATACAGGCTTCTAATTGAATAATTATTTGATTATTTAATTAGATGTGGAAGTCTTATACTCTAGGAGAGAAGAATTTTCACGTTGTCCACCATAAAAGGAAGAAAAAAGAAAAAGAAAAAAAGAAGGAAAGAGAAAGAGGGAGGGAGAGAGGGAGGAAGGAAAGGAAGGAAGAAAAGGAAAGGTGAGTTTCCTTCCAGCCATGTTAGTCAGGAAAGGCTCAGCGATGCTGCCATAAAAAATCCCTGGGACTTACAGTAACAAAAGATTATCTCACATTCATTTTAAATGTTCACTGTGGGTTGGAGGGGTCTCCACATTATCTTTGCAAAGAGTGGCAGGCTGAAGGAAACTCCATCTGGGGGTCACCTGCAGCTGTGACATGGGGAAAGTGAATTGGTGAATTCCACATTGGCTCTTAAAGCTTTTGCCTCTAAATAGCACATATTACTGATAATTCTTCATTTATCAAAGCAAACCATAGGGTTGCATCTAAATGCGAATACTCTACCCCGAATACTCTACTCTTTCTATAGACCTGGAAGAAGGGAAGCCATAATTTTGGTGAACATTGCTAATGGTGGCCATCCTAGAAATAAAGAAGAGAAGAAAACAGGATAGATGTGCTCCCTCCCCAAACTGTCAAAAAGACAGTGTCTCACACCGTCAATATGAATCAAATCCCCAGTCAAGGATAATAAAATGTGTGTCAGCTCTACAATAAAATCTCTTAACACGTTAACTTGTTGTGGTAAAGTTTCCTGAATTTGTTTCTTCATCTTCATACAAGAATATTGCATAGAATGGGAAGCAGGTACAGACGAACTAAAGTAAATTGAGGCTGGGATAAAGTTTCTGGATATGTACTGTGGGCCAGCTAAATGAGGAGACACATTTACGCCTTTTGTGTACTTTATCAGGCTCTTTACATTTATGATATAACTGTACTGGTCAATAGTCTTCCAAAATAATTTGACAGTAGGAAAGTTATAGCCTGATCAGACAGAAAAGTTCATTTTTGCTTAGATGCTAATAGCTTTCACTCTGAAAAGAAACCCTGAACCTCTAAAACTTAGCCTTTTTGGGAAATGTCTGAAGGTCTGGGATATGTTTAGACAACCCTCATTTGTTTTTTATTTGGGGACAATCATTTGCTTAGATACATATTTTTAAACTTTTAGTGTATCACTAGCAACAAAGTGTTTCAAGTGGGGAAAACTCAAACTAGCTCAGAATGTCCCCTAAATTAAAAAATAGAGTTTTGTACTTTCCAGAATAATAAGCACTTTTATAGTCTTTCTTTAAATCTTTCTTGGTAAAAAGCTACAAAGCAGGAGGAAGGTTGAGAGTCAAAGCCTGCTGATTTACTGTTTAATTATATCTTTCCCCCCTGCCCCTTAAAATTTTATAACAGAGCAGGGTTAACATTAACACCCCAACCACAATAAACTAAACATATTTTATTACATATTTTATTTCCAAGATGAAAATGAAGATATAATAGTGAGATGATTTTATACAGAGGTAGGGTGAATTCTATGCGACTAGGGATAACTCAATTTTGTGTTCTGTGCTTTAGTTTTTAAAACTTTAGTTTTTAAAACTATCATTAATAATTATATTAATAGCAATCTTTTACTGAGTACTGATTACAGTACAAGGGGTTATATCAAGTACCTCACATTTTCCCCTCATTTAATACTCATGGAAAACCTACTTTTAAAAATGAGGAATTGAGGATGAAGTGACTTGACCAAAGTCACTTAGCTAGTTAGTAGTGGAATATTCCTTTGGGATAAATCATTGTGGTAATAACATTTCAACCAAGGTATCTGGTAAGTGCAGTATTTTTGTAGCCCAACTCTCTTGGAGAAGAAAAGATTTATATTGGCAGCGGTTCATTTATTCATAAATATATGAATGTCCACTCTGTGCCTGGTCCTATCTTAAAGCCTGTGGGATATAGAGCTGAAAAAGTCTGCAAGGCACAGATGTTGAGAAAAGAGGTTAAGAAAAATCAGACAGACAGACTTGGGCTGGGCTCTGCAATGCAACCTTAGACAAGAACTCTCTAGCCTGATCTGCAAACTGGGAAATTATATTGGTGCTTGCTTCATGGTTTTGCTTGGAAAATTAAACTAGATAATGGATAAAGTGCTTAGCATCGCACATTGCGTTAGATGCTCCATAGAGTGCGTTCAGTTAATACCAGGTTTTACTGTTATTGTTGTTGCTATAAGCAAAATAGTCACTGTACGTAAGCTCCTTGATTGTGGAGGGGAAAGAGACATTTAAACAATATTTTCTGTCCAATGTGATATGAGCACCAGGGAAATCGGGGAAAGGCACGAATGACTGTCTAGAACGGGTCTGGAAAGGTTTAATGAAAGAGGTGAACTTTGTGCTAGTGATTTTTAAAGAGAGCACAATTTCTCCAGGTAGAGACCGGGTATGGGCATTCCGGTTGTGTACAAAGCTGCTCAGCAAGGCGTGTTTGGGGAATCTCAAGTCTCTAAGGCTTTAGCGAAGTGGAGGAAAAGAGGAACGGGGAAAGCGAATGGGAAACCCACCCGCACTGGGAATGTGGGTGGCAGTGACGGGAGGCAGGCTGGAGGACCGCGAGGTGGCGCTGTGGCTCCACGTAAAGGAAGACTCCGGCGTCCGCGTGTTACCCGCACTCGCAGGGCGGCGCCGGAGAGGCGGGGCAGGGCGGGCTCGGTGGGTTTGGCACTATCCTCTTACAGCCACCAAATAATGACGGTGATAAAGATAATAAAAACATAGGCAAATAACCCGGAAGCGGTCTCCTTTAGGACACGCGGGGGCATCAATAATCAGAAACTGTCCGCGAGGAACAATTAAGAGCGCCCGAAGTGCCGAGCAGGGATCATTTGGCGCGCAGTCCGGGTAATCGGTGGGCCCCGACGGGAACCCGCGTCGCCGGGCGGGAGCCGAGCCGGGCGCCCACCCACGGCCTCCGGGCCAGTCCTGCACCTAGTAGGCGGCTCCCTGCCACCTGCGGGTCCGAGGAGCGGCCGTCGCCATGGGGTGCTCAGTCGCATTCCTGCTTGCGCCTTTCTTTCCACCGGAGCTGAGGTTTTTGGGACTTGCTTGCTGGGTTTCACATGCACACATGAGCAAACGAACCACGTGTGAGCTCCGGCTCCCACACGAGTGTACGTTGCTCTTAAACACGTACGGATTTCTCCACACGCACACCCACTCACATAAGTGAGACCCGTGTCGACGTGTAACTCATGCACACACTTTACACATGCACACGTGTATTCAACGCTTGTGTGCAACAATCCTCCTTAAGCACACGCGGCCACACGCACCCAAGTGCGCGCTGTCACTCACTGGTACACACTTGTACTACACAGGCCCATAAAAAAGCAACCACTATTCGTTTTAACAAACGTATTTGCACACTCACATCACACTCATCTCGCATCTCGGTGGCCAACAAAGGGCCGAGCGGTGTGTAAATATCTAATGAATTGTGCTTCAAAGAAAATACAAGCGCAAACTTTTTGTGACCCAGACATGAGCTCCTGTGCTAAACTCCCCCTTGCTTCTACTTTCTCCTAAGCAAACAGGCTCTCCTCCCTTCGCCTCCAAATTCTCGAAGGCCTCTTCCTCCCTCCCTCCCCCCCCTCTTTCTCTCTCTCTCTCTTTCTTTCTTTCTTTCTTTCTTTCTTTCTTTCTTTCTTTCTTTCTTTCTTTCTTTCTTCTTAAGTTTGCACTACTGAAGAGATGCTAATTTCTAAACAGCCAGGAAGTTATCTTCTCGCACCCTGGAGCCTCTTCTCACCGCGAGGAGCGGGGGCGGGAGCGGGGGCCGTTGCAGATCAGACTCCAGTCTAGCGGGTTGGAGGACCGCGGCGGAAGGGCCAAGGGCTGGGTAGAGTCGCGCCTCAGGACAGTCTCGGACTGAGAGATTCTTTTCGTTGCGTCCCTAACTGTACCGCCTCAAAATAATTTTAGTTTTAAGCTATTCTCCATAAAAATGCATCTGCAGGTGTCCAGATTCCTGCCCTCTGTCGGGCGTCGCAAGCATCCCCCAAAAGTCTTGTCTATCTCAGTTAGATGACGCTGCACACGCCCGGAGCTCTAAGACCTCAGCTGGGACCAGGAGATGCGGCTGAGTGAAGAAGGCCACACAGCAAGTGCGGCAGATGCAGGGCTGGAGGGAGCGTCCCCTGGCGTGCCGGGTCCTGGGCTGCCGGCGGGCCTGCGCATCCAGGCCACGAGCGAGGACTTCTCAGAACGGGGTTCCCCTCCGATCTCCCTTCTGCGGCTGCCCTAGGGCCACTGGCGCCCTCGCTGCTTTGTCGTCCGGGATGCCCAGGGTTTCGAAAGCCCTAGGGACCCGCGAGCTTGATGGTTGAGGCAGGGCGGGGGTCAGGGAGCCAGGGGAAGCACCAAGGCAAACGCAAGGATAATGCGCCGCCTTCGGACGGGTGGTTCGGACCCCAGGTTAAGGGCACAGGCTGGGGAAATTTCGACTCGGTGACTTTTTTTGCCGTGAGGCGGTGGACAGGTTGTTTCATTTTAATCGCAAGGCGTCAGTTTCCTCACCTGTAAAATGGGGGGCGATCTTACCTGCCTTCTTGTCTTGTGGGAATTTAGTGAGTTTCTGCCCGTAAAAACTTCAACAAATGGTGTCTATTATTATCTAGGGACAGCCCCAGGGGAAACCCAAGAGAGTCCGCAAGGTTGATCCGGGAAAGGTTTGTTCCAACTCCTGGCCCCAAGCTCCTGTCCTAGGTGTCTGGGGGTGTCTTTGTCCCTTTCTAGGCCTCAGTTTGCCTGTCTATACTATGGGGAGACGCGCGTTCCCGGGGACTTTGGAAAAGTCAGCCAGACTGGGCAAGCACACGGCCGCCGCTGCAACGACTTGGGGGTCTGAGAGAGGAATCCGGGTCCGAGGGAATGCCTTGCTGCTTGCCAGAGACGGCTGCGAGCAAGGGGGCCGGACAGGCGGATTTCCGGGGGAACCCTGGCTGCTCGGACACATTCTCCGAGGGCGGCGGGGAAAGGTCTTGGAGGGGCAGCGTCAGGGTTTCGTGCGCGGGTGACGGGGTCTTTCCCGCCGGCATTTGGGCGCAGCCCAGAAGCACCCCCCCCCCATGCTGCGCCCGGCTCTGGCGCGATCTCCCTGGCGACCCGCGCCGCCACCCACTCAGCCTTCTCCTCGTGTGCGCAGCGCTTTGGCACTTGCTCATTGCGGCCGTGACTCCTGACTGCCAGGGGGTCCCTCAGAGCGGCCGCTCGCAGAGGGACTTCGAGCCTTTGGCCTCCATCGATGTGCTTTGTCTTTTCCTTCTTCCCAACACTGAAGAAAGCGTCTTTTCTCCCGTCTCACGCTAAGCCGTCTCTTACTAAACCTCCAAAAGAAGGGGGCATTTCCCAGGGCGGGCGGCCCTTCTGGGAGCGCGTCTTCCTAAGGGAAACGTAGAGAGCGGGAATTTTCTAAGTGACAGGTCCCAAGTCTGGCCTCCTGGGGGCGGCCGTGCAGAAAAGATTCCCTCTTTCCCCGAACGTCCCGCGCTAGTCCTCGTTTTTGGCTGTATTTAGCTCGTCTCTACTCTTTTTTGGTTCAGAAGAGGGACGGGTGTGTTCCCACCTGCACCTCCCGGAAGTAACGGAGGCAACTGGTGTCTTTCGGGGAAGGGAACTGATTTCCCTGTGACTTAAGAGGGTTGGGATAGCCAAGAGCGAGAAGGTTTCAAAGTTCGGCGTGGAGTGGGGAGTCCTGTTCACCGGCCCGAGCTTCCTGCAGCGCTGGGAGACCCCGAGGCCTGGGTAGCCCTGTCCACTGTTCGGAGCAATGAAGGGGGAGGGAGTTGACGTTAACCCGCACTGAGAAGCTCAGCGGGACACTTAACTTCGGGGGAAATATCAAGCCTTTCCAACTGCTTCTCCATATTTAATCCGTTTTGCTGTGTATTTTTCTTATCCTCACTTTTTTCTTCCCTAATTCTGCAGGTCTGGACAAGGCCTGAAAAATCTGCATTTCTACCTCCTCCCCCATATGATTAGGCTGATGGGGGTGGGGGGTAATATAGGGATTACTGTTATAAGGTACCCTAAAGTCATATCACAGATATTCTATAACCCCTGGGCAATGCTATACACACAAGTATTTCTCTTCACTGGAGAAGTGACTATAATATAAGAAAAGATGAAGTCAGTCTCAGTACATACTTTATAGTACCCCTTCTCAGCACACATGCTTGGTCTTCTGGAGGTGGTGTCAACCTCACAGGAAGGAAGATTGACAAGTGTTTAAGGAATTTTTTGAAGTTTAAAATTGCAATTACTAGCTCAATATTCACCAGAGGAAATCCACAAAAACCTACTACTCTGCTGATCTGGTGTTGTTCCCTGTTTCCTATCACCCTCTCCGTCTCCTTTCTACTTTCTCTTTAGCTTCCTCCCTACTTAAACGTTTATTACCAGGGGATGGGCATGGAGGAGGGCACTTGTGGGGATGAGCACTGGGTGTTATGTGGAAACTAATTTGACAATAAACTATTTGTAAAAAACAAAACAAAACAAAACAAACAACGTTTATTACCAGGTGAGAAAGCCAGGTTACAAGCACTAGAACACCCAAAAGAAATGCTATGAACACTCTCTGCTTGATTAAAATAAAAGTCACTCACCATCCCAGGTGAGGTATCTGCTGTTTCTGAACAGCCAAAAGGAGTTAGTCTTATCAAAAGATCCCTGCCCTTTTTTGTTTTTCCTCCTTCCATGGCCTGGCAGGTGTGGAGATTGCTTCCTTCTTACTTAGTTTCTAGAGGTTACCTATTTGGGGGCAGAAGTTGGGCTGCTGATGTTTGCTGTCTCTGGGCCAATTTCTCATCATTTCTCATCACAAACACATCATTTGCAGAGTGCTTCTAGACTCTGCTTGACCCCTTAAAAATCCATTTGTTGTGTGCTTCATACTGATCCTGGTTCTCATAGGGTCTGTGTCTCTCCTTTTTCTGGAACCTTTGCTGCTTCCCTTTGGCAGCGATCTGATCCTTATTACACTGTGTGTTCCCCATCACTGGGGAATGCACTTCACCAGACTTGACTTGGAGTCCTGAATACAGTTCACTGGAGAGTAAAAGTGGAGGCTCAGGCAATTAAGGAGAGATAAGCTTGAGTCTTTTGCTATGGCTATCTGGGACTCATTGATAGAAGGGTGGCCTCTGCTTCCTGGTCCCCTTCCTTGAAGGATCCTCTCAGAGAAGGCAGGGGATGGTCCAGGCAGGGGAAGGGATTGGCTCTGGTGGACTCTGGGGGAGGTTAAGCTTTGGGAAGTTTTGAGCCCAATTTTAATTGTGTGTTTAAATTCTGTCGAGATGGAGAAAGTCCCCTCCTCGTTTCCCCTCCCCAGAAAGTTATAATCCTTCCAATCTCTCCACCAACATAACCATCCTGAATATGTACTGTGTGCCAGGAACTCTGGTAGATGCTATGCAGATCCTGAGGGACCAGACAGATCTCTTCAGAAGTGTCTTGGTGGAGACTGAATTAATTATTAATCATTGCCAGGGACAAAGTGCTCTCAGCACACTAGTGGTCCAGATTAAATGGTATGGAGCTGGGCACGCTTTGTGCACCAAGATAAAGTTGTGTTTGAGGGTAGTGGCCATGTACTCACAGGTCTGAAACAGGGTTCTTTTTTTTTCTGGTTTAGGTATTGGGAAGTGGCTCTCCCTTTCCTGCTCTGCCAAGAGCACAAAGCGTAATTCTTGCCTGTCTCCATCTATTCAACATGGGCGTGTGTACTGTTCCATCACTGACCCCACGAGCTTTCTAAATCAAAGGGCCAAGGAAGGCCAGCAGAAAGGGGACCTGGATTTCTGGCAGAGAACTCCCCCCAAGGAGTCCTTAGCAGATTTGGCTGCAGTCAGGGAGTTCCTCTGAGGGCAATGAAACAAGTTCACCATGTGCTTATTAGAGGTTACGACCTGCTAAAAAATGATGGGGCACATTACCGAGAAACTTCTAGCTATTTTCTTTGCCACTCACATGCATATATACAGAGAGGTCTGAGCTAAGAGATCATTTCTCCCTCCCTCTCTCTTACCCTCTCCCCACCCCCTCCTTTTTAACTCGATCTCTCACTTTCTGGACAACTGGCAGGGGCAGAAGTTGGGGTGGGTTTGTTCAAGTTCCCCGTTTAAACAGAAAGGATGAGGACGAGAGAAATCCTACACGAAATAACCAATCAATCAGAGGCGTTGTTGCTCTGGTAGCTATTCTAAAGAAACAAAAATAATTTGGGGTGAGGGGAAATGAATCTGAGTAAATTTTAGAATACATCCTGATACAACTCCAGTGAGAGCACTCACTCCACCGTTTACACATCCCGCGGGTTACTCGAGAGAAGTGAGCTTGTGGGGACGGTGCCTGAACACCCCCGGCCTCGAGGCTGGCGTCAGAGCGAAAACTATTTCAGCGGCCAGACTGCGGACGGAGTCCGAGTCCCCCGACTCCGCGAGGGACCCACAGAGCCTCGCTAGCCGAAGCCCAGGATCCGCCCACGTCTCCCAGCCTGTAGAAAAGTGCCCTCCGCGATATCCCGCCCCGACCTCGAGCACCCATTTTTCCACCCCACCACCCCCTCCTCAAAGCGAAGAGGTGGGCACCTGGGACGCGCTTCCTGCTTTTTCTGCCCGGGCTCTCCCGTCTCCTCCACTTTTGCCCCCGACGTCCCAGAACAGCGGAGCAGGACGCAGCATCGGCCCCGGGAGGGCGCAGCCTGGGAACCGCGAGCGCGCTCAGGGCGTGGCGAGGATGCTAAAAGGACCGCAACGACCAGGATGCAGACCCCAGCTCACATCCCTGAGAAAAACATCGCCCTTCCCACGCGTCTGTTTCCCCTCTCCAGCCCGGCTCTGCCCAGCTCTGCCCAGCTCCTTCCCAGCACAGACGCCGGTGCTCAGCGATGCTCCGCGCGCCACTTTGCGAGGAACTTTGGCCAGCTCCCCTGCGCCACCCGGAGAGGGATGTTAATGAGGGAGCGTGGCCCGGCGCCGCGAGCCAGACGGCTTCTGACGCTGCGATTGGCTGCGGCGTGGCGGAAGGAGGGCGTTATGCAAATGAGGGGGCGGGGCCTCGAGGCGCGAGCCCCGCCTCCTCCCTTTGGGGTTAGTGTGCCTGTGTTTAGCTCTGGGGAGAGTCAAACTGGATTCCATAGGGAAAGCCTGCAAATCACTTCTATTTTAGCAAGGAGAAAACAGAATCTCCATCCAGCAGGGTCCACCCCTCTCTCTTTCTCCCTCTCCTCTCTCTCTCTTTCTCTCTCTGTCTTTCCCTCCCCCCTTCCTCTTTCCCTCTCTCTCCCCCTTCCCCCCACCCCACTCTCCCTCTCTGGTGTATCTGTCTACGGCAACCAGCGTCCTCTTCATCNGTTAAAAAAAAAAAAAAAAAAAGAAAAAAAAGAAAAAAAAAAAAAGAAAAAAAAGCACCCAAACCAAAAATTAACCAACCAAACAACCCCCAACAGCCAAGCATACATCTCTATTTTTTTTATTTTGGTCTTTTCGTTGGATTTTCCCTTCTTTTTTTTCTCTCCTTTTTTTTCGTGTTATCGCTCAGTTTTGAGCGAAGGTTTACATTTTTNCGGAGAACCAGGAGCTGCCTGCGAGGAGCCCACGCTTCGCCGGCACTTTCCCCTGCTTCGCCTGTGACTGTTTTCATTTCGTTTTAAGCCAGAAGAGGCGTCTCACCAGCACGGATGTTGGATATCTGTGCTTTTTACGTGATTGCTCTTTCTTTCCCGGCCGGTTGTCTCTCTTTCTTTTTTTTCCTTCTTTCCTTCCTTCTTGTCTTTCCTCTTTTCTTTTCTTTCTCTTTTCTATCTTTTCTTACTTTCTTCCCTTCCCTTTTTCTTTCTTTCCTCTTCTTTCTTCCCTCCTTTCTAAACTTTTTTTCCTTCTCTCTTTTCCTTCCTTTTTCTTTCCTCCCTTTTTCCGCTCCCTTTTTTCTTTTCTTCCTTCTTTCTTCACTTCTTTTCTTTTCCCTCCTTACCTCTCTTCCTTCCGCCCTCCCTTTCTTCCTTCCTTCCTTCCTCTTCTTTCTTCACTCCTCCCTCCTCTCTCCTCTTCTCATTCCCTCACCTCCCTTTCTCTCCTCTTTGCCCTCTCCACGTCTCCCCAGAACCTTCTCCTAGTTCTCCAACCCTGTTCTCCCTCCCTCTTTCACTTTTCTCGGTCCACCGATGGATCGGCAGCTCCCAACTTTAATTCTGACGTCTCCTAAAAGTCTTCCCCACCCTCTGTCACCACGGCCGCCTTTCAGCCCCTCTCCCGCTCTGGGCTCCTGGGATGCTACGCTGTGTGGCCTGGAGGCATTGGCCTTGGACACTGACCTGGGGGAACTTTTCTGGGCACTCTTATCATCCTTTAGGAGGACGCCTGGTCCCAAGTGAGAAATGGCCTTTTTTTCCCCCAGACCACCAGCTGGGCTGGGGGGAGTAGGAGGTTTGGCGGACCCCGCGAGGGCGGAAGGGGAGAAAGGAAGATGACTAATGACCTCATCCTCATCTTCACCGGGCCGGGGACAAGTGTCTGCAACACTGTTCCCATCCCCGCTGAGTACAAGGATGGGGGTGGTTAGCAGTGAGAGTGAGTTGGGTGGTAACTGAGCTGGAAGCGAAAGAGTGTGTGTGTGTGTGTGTNTCCGGCGCCCTTGGCACCCGAGCCTCCAGGGCCCCCGCGGGCGCGCTCAGCCGGCAGCCCTGGTCCATAGGATTTCTGGAATGAGCGTGAGGATTTTTGTGGAACAGCGAAACTTTGTCAGGACGAGTCTTTTAAAAACACCCCCAGCTCCCGGTTCCACAGCAACCGCCCCTGACAGCTCTGAGCTGCCCCCCTCGGAGCCCTTTTCTCACACGCTTTATCTGGGGAGGGGGCGTGCGGTGTTCTGAGGCTGGGCGCCGTTTCCTGGAGGCCGAGTCTGCTCCCCAGCCTTCCTCACCTGCCCTCGAGGCTGAGGCGGGAGATTCGCGAGGCCGGCGGGGACCGGTTCCCATGCCTCCCCCTCTCCAAGTTGTAAACTAGCAGCTGTATTCCGCGAACGCGGGTTCGCGGCGTCCACCTCCACTTCTCTTCCTTCCCACGCAGCGCGCGTCAGGTCGCAGTGAAGGCGTGCACGGTTTTCTCTCCCGCGCAAAACCCAAGCGAAACTTTCCCGGCTCTTCGGCGAGTTCGGGGGCGCGCCTTGTGCTTGGCGGGACGGCGGGACACGCGA
>NW_027532679.1:4235642-4237129 GCF_008692635.1 Crocuta crocuta | reverse complement strand
AGGGGGCGCAGGGGGCGCGTAGGGCGCCCACCAGGCGCTCTGGGGGGCAGAGGAGGTTGGTGCTTGCGGGCTCGCGCGTGTGTCAAGGGTGACAAAGGGTCGCGCGTCGATGTCCCGCTTAGCCGTCTAACTCTGCGTCTTTGGCCGCAGCGGGGTGGGTCTGGCCCGGGCTCACTTTGAGAAGCAGCCGCCTTCCAATCTGCGGAAATCCAACTTCTTCCACTTCGTCCTGGCCCTCTACGACAGACAGGGCCAGCCCGTGGAGATCGAGAGGACAGCCTTTGTGGGGTTCGTGGAGAAGGAAAAAGTAAGTGGGCGCAGCGCCGCTGCCCCTCGGCCCGACCGGGGAGCAGGCCCAGCCGCCTCGGGAGGCGCGCTCCCCGGCGAGTGCAAAAGCATCCATAACACACTCCTGAGCGGGGTCCCCCAAGCCACTTCCCGTCCTGGGTGCACCCGGGCTCCTCATCCATGAGGTTCTGCTCCAAAAAAGTTCGCGCGCAGCCCCAGGGCTGCAGAGAGGCGAGCCCGGCTTCGCACTCCAGAGTCGAGGGCGCCTGGGATGAACCCGCCCTCAAATGGCGCGACCACGCGCGGCTCCTGCCTCTGCTGACCCAGGCCCGAGCCCCCAAGCCCCACGGAATTTTCTGGAAGGGAAGAGGGAGCAGTAAGGGTCGGGAGGGCGGCAGAGGGATCACAGTTGGCCGCAATTTCTGCTGCTCCTGGGCCTGTCCGGTTCCCCAGCCGGGGGTCCCTTCTTCGGGAAAGTTGCCTCGAAGTCGGTCAACTCGCTCACGCCGACCTCTCTCCTGCATCTCTTGTTGTGTCTTTGCGTCCCGCTGCAACCCAGGAAGCCAACAGCGAAAAGACCAATAACGGGATTCATTACCGGCTCCAGCTCCTCTACAGCAATGGTGAGGCTCGGGTCGGGTCGGCGCCGGCACCCCGGGGCCCTGGGTGAGGGCAGGGGGCGCAGGAGGACCGGGCGGACCAGAGCCCTGCGCACACCCCGTGGTCCGCGGTCCCCGGGCTAACCCGGCCTCTCCTAAGTTTCGCCTGAGGAGGTTTCACCCAGGAAGGCCCTGAGTGGCCGGAGCGCGGCCGTGGCGGGCTCGCGCTTACCTGGGGCCAGGTGTGGAGCCCTGGCCCTCACAGGGCCAATTCCTTTCTTCCTCCCATTCCCAAGGGAGGCTTAGCCCAGACTCCAGGCCCTAAGTCCTTGGCCTCAGGGAGCTACAGCAATCATGGCCTTGCTCCCAGAGGCCTTGCGCGCAGAGGGGCTCCCAGCTAGAGAAAGGAGAGTAGCCAGGTGGGGGTCCCACCCCATTCTTAGCTGCTGTGCTTGGGGACTGGCCCCTCTCTGGACACTGGGGAAGATGCGGGGGGGGGGGGTGTTGTCCTGTTTGGGCTTCTCTAGGAGATTAGGCGTTGCACACGCCTTGGAGCCCCATTCTTTGTTGTTTGTTTGTTTGTTTGTTTAGCGGCGGATC
>NW_027532679.1:4167120-4235513 GCF_008692635.1 Crocuta crocuta | reverse complement strand
CGGCGGATCATCTCTCACTGAATTTTCCTTCATTCCCCACTCCCCTTCCCCTCTCCCCCAGGGATAAGGACAGAACAGGATTTCTACGTGCGCCTCATTGACTCCATGACAAAACAAGTAAGTTTCTTAATTTCGCGCCGCAGGGCGACTCTAGCGCCTCGAAATTTGGGGACGTCAAGAGGCTGGCTACTCCTTAGCGCGGGGTCTGGGACTCGAACTCTCAACCCCAGGGCGGACCTCAGACCACGCTCTCAGCGCAGCCTTGCAAGTGCTGATTACACACTAACGCCTGCCGCGTGGGGAAGGTGGCTCGAAGGCTCCTTCCCATCAAGGGAAACCCAGGCCTTGTGCACTAAGACCACAGGGTGCTGAGTGGGGAGAGTAAGTGCTGAACTTCCTTTGACCCGGCGGAGGAGCCCCAGGGGGCGCAAAAGGTGCCCAGGGACCCTGGTGTAGAGTGGGCTGAACTTGTGAGATACAAACCATCCGGGCCTCTCCAGGGAAGTAAAGGGAAGGGATGTGGGGGGAGGGGGCAGGAGGGAGGGGAAGCTGGGTAGCTTACTCAGTAATGGCGAGGTGAGCTGAGACCAGAGATGACCCACTCTACAGATTTTTTTTTTCCTAAAAGGAGGTTGTGGTAGTAGTACTGTTGGAAGAGGGAGCAACAATTGTTAGAGAATATTTTGCAAAATTCCTCCTGCTTTTGCCTCCAAATTTGGCAAGAAGCCAGGCAGCGTGAGTGAGCTTGTGGTCTTAAAGGTACACAGACGGCATATTCTGAAACTCCCCAACACGCGGGTGTCAAGCAGTATACATTAAGGTTGAGTTATGGTTTAAAAGATACAATTATGAGCCGAGTCAGAAAAGAGGCCTGACATTTTAATGAGGCACAGGAGTCCTTTTTTTTTTTTTTTTAATTTTAAGAAAAAGTTTAGTTTCAGAATTAAGTAGCTGATTAGATAGTTGGAGGACTTAGTGACAAGAAAGAAGCCAGCTTTACTGGGTGGGGGAAAGAAATTAGAACAAAGAGAAAAGTTATCCATTGTGTACCAGCCACTAATTTAATAAGAAGAATAAAACTTATTTACTTGATTGCGATTTTAAAATATTCCCTTTAAAGAAGGCGGGTGATCTTCCTTTCATAGATACTGACATGCAAGTTTTCAAATTAGGGCATACATGCATATTTAAAAATTGTTTTTAGATAAGCATGGCTTCATTATGTTGTACAAAATGCACATTCATAACGTGTTGGATGTTTTAAAATCTACTCAGCAAGAACTTTTCAATAATAGCTAACTTTGATTATTAGTCTCATAGTCTCATATTTCATTGTGAACCAGGTAAAAGATATGAGGGTATGAAATGTAGTTTTAACAATAATACATAAAACCTATTGAAAAAATATTTTAAGTAATTTGCCTAAAATATTTGACTTTCTTGAAGATTTATTTAATTCTTTGTTGATTGGTCAGAGTAAATTCACATTTGTACTTTTAGTCTTGTTCTTATTTTCTTTACTCATTTTGATTATTGTATAGGATAATTCCCTTTCATTTGGACACATTGTATTTTGTTAGCTAAAAATTTTTTTTGTCCTGCCAAGCAGAAAGACAAAAGCCTGATTTCAGTAACATTTTTTCTTTTGCTGTATTAAAACAAAAATGTCTTAAGTGGAGTTTTGTTTTAAAAAATTGTCTTTGTTACAATACATATCTTTTCCTGCCATTCTCATCAGAGGAAAGAAAAGGTGGGGGGAGGGGACAGTATGAACTCTAATACATATTCCATATGTATTTATAAGAATTTACTTTTTAAAAGATAACAAATCCGCACAAACCTGTCTGCTTGTGCAAATGGGCCACTTAAATATTACATTATAGGCAGCACTGTGAAATGAACAATTTTAAGGAGTGCAGAATTGGGACCTGTTTGGAGTGATTAACTGTTTTCAAAACTTTATTTTAGACCCCTTAAACAAAAAATGCCACCAAGAATTGATTTTCCCGTTATGAAATGAACTGACTACACAGTCTTGTATGGTGGGAAAATAATCTTGATTTTTATAAAGCAATACATCAAATATCATTTTACTAACAAGGTCATAGAGCTTAAAAACTACAGCTTGGGGCATTCTTTGACTGCATGGTATTATAAATTCTGTGATTTGGGGGTGAGGAGCATTTTTAATAATAACAGGTATGAGAGAAAGTAATTTGCCATAATATGACATCTCACTGAAAGTTAAAATTATAAATGTATACAATTATGCATTTTGGTGGGGAGTGACCTGAAAAAGGTGTAAATATTTATCTGAATTTATTCCAAAAATATCAAGAGAAAGTGATTTTTTTTTTTTTTTTGAGGTATACCTGTTTGCTTTCATAGTAATTGTCTAATGCCTTCTGGGTAGCTTTCACTTTGAAAGGCAATCCCTGACCATTATCTGTTGGTCTGTTTGTTGATTATGCTCTGTAAGAGTTGGGAAGTAGGTTAGCTCCTTGTATACATAGTTAATACAATAATCTTCAAAAAGAGTTCAGTGTGAAGAAGCATAACTTTTCTTGTCTGTGACGTAATTATATTTTAGCCTTGATGAGTAAAACAGCAGATTCTCATCTAGCTTGAAACTATTCTATGATAATTAACTACCACGTCTGATTTAAAATTTCTTAAATTTTTAAATTTTAGTTAAATACGCAGTGACTTGTTCAATCAGAAGTAAGGCTTGACATAAGCTGACTGAGTACATGGTTACAATTTTTTTTCCCTTGTGAAATTCTTCCAGACAGACTCAGGATTTTGATATTTAGAGTACAGAATGGGATAATTTCAGTGACAGAATGAGTTCTAGTAACATCATACATTTTGGAGGGAATACCTAACCACAGTTCAAGTGTCTTCTCTTAGCTGCTTGTTTGTAACATTTTTATATCAGAGATGCAGCTTTTTGTGTGTGATGTCTTATCTTTGACTTGCAAGTTGGGGTTAAAACTCAAAGGGAATCTTTGGCAAGCAAAATGCAAAACTAGCTGTGCACTCTATATTTTCATACAATGTTCTTGAACTTGGGTGGAGTTAGCAGCATTGAAGTCAAACAGAAATGTACTCAATCAACCAAGATGTATTAGTATGACACAGTATTTCACACCTTTTCAAAGTGTCTCATTACACTATTTTGGGTAATGACTCTTAATTTTGGACTCAACTGGGAAAGATGAAGTTTTATTACAAGTGAATGTATAAGGATCTGAGCCCCCTTATCCCCATGCCTTTCTCATAAAACACAAAGGATGTAATGATATTTAAAAAATTCATCCACCAACTAGAAAATAAGAGGTTTGCTTTTGGGAAGGGTTGTTCAAAACCAAGTTTAGCTGGACTAAAAATAGGTTGTTTTTGTGTCATTGCTGTTTTTGGTATTCCATTAGTGAGCATGCAAAAAGGCCTGTAGGATCCAGAAGTTTATGACTATTGCATTCAGAAACAATATCTACTACAGAAGCTCAAATGAACCCAGTGGGGGAGGTCTGAGGCTTAATGTGGCTGATTTCAGATTTTCATGTAGTATTTGAAATAGAATTACATTATGTGATTGGCTTGGTGAGTTAACATTAAATAGTTTAAAACAAAAAGTCTTTAACTTCTCTTCCCTCCTACCATCTTGCTTTAAAAAAAAAGTGACATTTTTGTAATTCATACAACGAGTACCCAATTCCATAAGGCAATCAAAAACTAAATACTCTTGCCCCCAGACAGAAGCTCTTTTTTGGAAAGGGGAAAATGATAGTCACATTATCTTTGTCATGTATGGATTTGAAGGGAGGTGATGTAGTAAGGGGACCCTAAAAAGGGCCTATCATAGTGGGAAGTCCAAAGTACAATAATCAGAAATGCTGTCATATTTATCTTACAAGCTAATCTTCTTTATATATTTCTTTTGATGTTCCCAGTACTTTAAGTTATCGATGCAAGTGCATTTTTCCCTATTGATTGTTTCATTATATCCTGCCACAGCTACGTAGATTTGATTAACCACCCTTTCAGTTCACGGTTCTTCATTGGTAGATAAACACATTTTTAGTATATCAATAAGTTCCAAAGGAATTCACAGGCCAGCAGAAACGTTCTTTCATACATTTGGGGAAACAAACAAGCACAAAAAAGACAGGGCAACTTTATAGTCAGAAGCCATACCAACTCTCTCCTTTGGTAACATGTCAAAAATGCAGGTGATTTAAATTTCCTTGCACATAGAGGAATGAAGAAGTTTGGAATTTTTATGCATGATCAGGACCTGTGTTTGGGAAAATGTAAACTCATCACAGTGGAAAATGTGTTGTTTGGAGTCTGGGGGTGAAAACAAAGCTGATGGTTTTGGAGAGATTGCCGGAGCCAGATGGCCTAGTACTTCCCCAGTCTGGCGGTCCAACTGCTCCCTCCTGGATAATATACAGCCATTTGTTCAGGGATATTTACGCTAGAGCTGTTTCCATGTGAATGTTTGAACAGCATTAAAAACGAACATATTAGTAGCGATGCATTTATCGAACTCATACGACTACACCGATAGTCTGTTCTTAGGTTTTACTTGTACTGGTGACAGGAGTGTTTGGATGTTGGTGAATTGTTTATATAGTTGTTGAGCAAGAATGATTTGGTCTCAATGAGTAATTAAAGTATGTAAGCATTTGGAACCAAACTAATGGAAATAATGATAGCACCTACCTGGAAGCTCTGTTGTGAGAATTCATACATGCAAAATGCTTCGAATAGTGACTGGCACATATTAAGTGCTTAATAAATTAGCTGCTTTTATTATTTTATTGTTATTATTATTGTCCCACTGGGTTGACAAAGCCAGCTGTATCTACTAATATCGATGTAAATGTAGTTATCATATGAGTGAAATATCTCTTATTACCGTTAGAAAAAGAGGTATAATATGGGGTTGTTAGAATGATTCAATTTTTACCTCTGTGCTTAAGTAATATAAGGGATTTTATTTCTTTGAGACATTAAAGATGTATTCTAAAGCTAACTGCTTTGGATACACATTCTCTTTTTATTCAGGGCTGTGATGTAACTGAACAGTATACTGAATATGATATCATTCCTTTGCAACTTTCCTAATTCAGTTCTGAAAACAGGTCTGCTTAGCTGCTGAGCTGAAATTACATCTTTATAATTTGTTCACCAGTAGCCAAGCTGCTAATTGAAGCAAAATAATTTTTTACTATTAATGTTGGATTGCTGTTTGACACAATTGTTTATGAAATGTCAGATTTGTAGTGTTTCCTTTGGCACAGGTTAATTTTTAATTAAGGCTCTTTCACCTACTGGAAATTTCTGGGATCACTTAAGATAGCACTTTTTTTTTTTTAATAACAAGTAATATAAGTTGGTGGTCGAATGTAATGATTAATAGTACAGTACACTGATATTATAGGTGTTCATATTATTTTTTGATTAGTTCCAGTTCTTGGTAATTTGCTACCAAAGGCTTGTTGACAGTCGGTATTTAGAAGACGTTTTACTTCTGGTTGAAGGAGGTACTTTGTACATTCGTGAACTTATTCTTGAAGGTGACAAATTAGGGTTGGCCTTTATTTTGTATGTAGAAAAAGAAGTAACATATTTTCAAGGTTACTATTTTTACATAAAAGGAAAATTAAGAGTTTGGGTTAGTTATGGATAACCCACCTTTCTTTCCCTTTCTCTCTTTCCCTCTTTTTTGTTTCCTTCCTTCCTTCCTTCCTTCCTTCCTTCCTTCCTTCCTTCTTTTTCTCTAATGATGAGAAGCTTCCTATTATTTGATTGTAAACCAAAAAAGTCTCTTAATGAAAACATTTGCTCCTCAAACCCTTTTGGATTTTGAGGAATCAAAGTCAAAAGTATTTTCCTCACCCTCTTTCCTTTGGCATTGAACACAAAGAGTTAAAACTATTAGAAAAGTAAACAAAGAAAAGCCGCGCTCAATTCTCTGTATTTCCTTTGGCATACTATTGAAGTGTGATCCTGGTGCATGTTCACTATGTATCTTTCGTTTCACTGTGTGGTCTTTATCCATAGTAAGTTTCAATTAACTTTTAAGGCCCAGTGATATTTTGGGAAAGCCGGGATGAACCACACTTCACAAAATGCCGCCTAAAATAGTGGCAACTGAGGCAGATTTTTCTCTACTGATGGATTTATTCCTTTGCAAAGATGATATAGGTGAATTTATAATTGGGCATTTGAAATTGATGGCATTTTATTCACTCACAGTAAAACTTCCAGTACTGCTGTTGTATAAGGCTATGAATGTTTAACGATTCCTATTTTTTGTTCACTAAAAAATATTCTGGAAAAAACCCTCAACCTGAAAATTAATGGAGTGTTAAAAATAATTTGCTATTTTCTTTCTGCTTATTAGAAGAGGACATGAAGAGAAGGGAGTTCGGTATATCAGAAAGCTGAATCGGGTCCACATGGGTCACTTTTGACAACTTCTTTATCAGTTTTCCCAGGTTTTTAAAGTTGAGATGAAGTTAGTGCTGTTATTTCTTTTGCTTTTCTTCCTGTGCAAGTATTCCTGTCACCTTCAGGGATTTACTTGCCATGGGAAGGATTATGGTCTGTATTGTTTTCTACTTGATAATTGTCTTTTTTATTTCTTAAGTTAAAACCTGGACTTGCTTTGCCATCAATTTATTTATTGAAATAATATATTTTGTATACTTTCTCTCCCCCTCCTGCCCATGTCTGTTAACAGGCCTCAGGTCTGTACTCCTGATAAACACATTGATTTATTTAAATCACTGTTGTCTTTGTCGTTCTCACAGC
Organism: Crocuta crocuta; assembly: GCF_008692635.1. Taxonomy (NCBI): domain Eukaryota; kingdom Metazoa; phylum Chordata; class Mammalia; order Carnivora; family Hyaenidae; genus Crocuta; species Crocuta crocuta. The sequence continues at coordinate 4,228,688 of NW_027532679.1, read as the reverse complement.
AGACTACCTTCCTCACAGTGAGCAGACGCATGATTTACTGTGGAGGATGAAAATAAGCCTTCTTCTTGGTGTCCCATTGTCTGGGCCCTAAACCAGCTGTCTATTAAAATGGTTTCACTTAAAATAGTCAATGCCGTTTATATGCTTCTGTGATCTCCCAGCTGATCCAGGCTCAGGGAGCTTTATTCACACCCCACAGAGGCACATATTTAAATTAGTAAGAAAAGCAGAAACTTCTAAGTTGGTATTAGAAGATCCTTTTCCTTTTAGGCTTAAAGTCTGGGTTTGCTGAACTGTGAACCCATCTTTACGGTATATGAAATGTAGATGGTAGAGAGTCGATATGTGGCTGTCAGCTGTGTGTGTACGCTGGAGGGAGAGCTTGGTGGCATTTTTAAAAGATCTATTTGTTGACACGCTGCTTCAGAGATATTCAGCAAAATAAATGTATCATATTTTCCCATTTTGGATCTCATCAGAATGTTGATTTCTTGGCCCATATCTTTCGTGTGTGTGTGTGTGTGTGTGTGTGTGTGTGTGTGTGTGTGTGTTTTAAGAAGCTTTTTCAGTAACAAAAACTGCATAGGTCAGGTAAGAGGTAGGTCTGCCTGTGACTGAGTTCCACTCTGTAACTGATTCTGTTCTACTAAGCTTCTAGTTCACTGTACTTACAAGGTTTTAATTCCACTTCATAGGAGAATGAAGAGACTCCCTCTTTCTCTTGCTTTTATTTCAGAAGTCACAGTAGTACTTCTTTCTCTGCGTTGATGTGCTGAAAAATATTGTTCTGTTGAGGCCTCAAAAAGAGAGACAGCAGAGACTTCATACTTCCGCCCCTCCCTGGAGTGCTTAACTATTTCTGAGCAAATGCAAACTCATGCTTTTATATGCTTTTTTTATATGCTTGACTTAGAGAAAGATTCTCCATTTTGATTGTGCTTGCCAGAAGCAAAGTGGCAGTTTGGCATTTGATAAAGAGATGTATTACAGAGGCCCTGGGCCTTCAGCAAATGATGTTCAGTCACTAAAGATAAAAACACAGGCTCCCTGGGCATCCACAGACCATCTACTGTTTGGGGGAGTTGGGAACGTATCTGTATTGCAGCATGTCTTTCATTGAGTATCATCATGGATCCACTGATTTCAGTGGAACCAGCAGCCTCAACAAAAATAATATTGGTATCATCTAGAAAGAATCAAAATGAGAAGGTCTGATGTAACTGTTACACATTCCTCTTAAAGAAACCATTTTTTTGTTAAACAGGAGGGAAAACCCTACAATATCTGTGAATATATTTACCAAGTTACTTGTATTAGTTTAGAATGACAAAAAAACTGAAGTTGAAATGGAGGTTATTAAGTATATTAAGAGAACATCCAAAACGTGGTGGTAATCGGATGCCATAGAAATGCATGATTAGAATTGTTTAGCATCATATTTGAGACCTAATCATTTATTTACAGTGTTTCTTTGATTTTAGCAGTGACTGCAGTAAATAAAGCAGGCAGATACACGTTTTGGTTTTCAAAATGCTTTTGATTTACTTAACACATTTTCTTGACTAAAGCAGCTTCCTGGGCATTTGAAAAGGTCTGTTAGGAAAACAGGAAAGAATCATCAGTGTATGCTAAAACTAGTGGATGAAAATTTTAGGCATAATATGATATTACTGTAGTGTAGATTATCTCTCCATAAGACAGTTATGAATTATATAAGATGAGGTAGTAACTTCACAGTGGGGAAATCTGGCTGAGGGCCTCTAGTGAGTGGCAGTCACTACCTTAACCAAACGGTCAGTTTACCATACCATTTGGTTTACTGTGCAGTTTATTGTATCATTACAGTAATAGAACTAGTTGGCAGTGTGATTTGATACACTGAGAAGAACTCAGAATCCCATCTTTGGTATTCTGGCCTTGAATTGTGTAACTTTACTCTAGATCTGAGGAAACGTCAGACAAATCCAAACTGAAGATATTCTACAAAAGAACTGGCTTATATTCTTTAACAATGTCAATATCATGAAATACAGACTCAGGAATGTTCTGTTTTAAAGGAGACGTGGCAACTGAATGCAATGATTGGTATTTTACTGTTTTTTTTTTTTTTTCTGTGAGAGACATTATTGTGTAATTGGTGAATCTCAATAAAGTCTTTAGATTAGATTATTGTATTGTATCAGTGCTAATTTTCTGATTCAGATAATTGCACTGTGGTTATGGAAAAGAATTCTTTATTTTAAGGAAATACAAACTGAAGTATTTAGGTATGTCTCCAGTTTATTTATACATGGTTCAGAAAAAAATTGAAAAGAATAGGCAGATTTAGTGAAGTGTAAACATTTGAGAAATCTGGTTAAAGACTATCTTGTAATTCTTTATATATTCTTGCAACTTTCCTGTCAGTCTAAAATTATGTCAAAATAAAACATTAAAAAATACAGGGTGATGGTGGGCTAACCATAAAAAAAGGTTTTGATGGGCCAATGGTACAGAAAGGTTTTCTCCTTATACAGGTACTTTTCCTCATGTTTTTATTTGTTGTTGCAATTTTTGTTCTGTAATGGAGTTAGATATCACACCCAGAGCCTGCTCTAGGCTCTGCACATACTGTGTCTTAAGCTGCCTCCATCATTTACAGGTTCTGAAAATACCAGGCTTATAAACAAAGCACATTAGAGCCAACTACAAGTTAGTTACTGTAGCATCTATATGTCCTGAATAAGGATAGTCTCTGGTTAATTTAAGTAGTTTTGTCACCAAGAAATCGAGAGTTATCTGAATGTGTGAAAGTAATTTTATTAATAATCTGAAGCTGTGTTATGTTAGTATTATGCAGTGATACAGTGTTAAGTTAGTGAATATGTATCCTGATGTAGGCATTGCTCTACCAATAGCTGTGTTTTTCTTTGGCCCAAGTATTCTCATGTAGATCTTCTAGGGAGCTACCCTGTCAGGGAAACTTCATGGTGATTTTAAGCAAAATGTTTGTATGCACATTACTGAAAACAGACAAAGACATATTGGCTGATGAGATGACTTGGAATCCAAATTTTGGGAGTCAGATGTAATTCTTCTCAGTTGAGGGAGATAACTCTATGGCTTAAGCCCACACACACAGCATATGCCTGCGAGTATTACTGTTTGGGTGGGTGTACACCCTGGGGAGCACATGTTTTCAGCCTGTAGGCGGAAGGAAGGATTTTCCCTGATAGATGAATCATCTCAAAGAAGACACAGTTAGTGAACGGACTCATTAACCATACCCCCACTTGTTTTCTGCTACTCATCTCTGGAACACTAGATGTTGGCATTAGAAATAGTAAAATGAGGTGACAAATACATATTTAAAAACCAAATCCACATGCTTTTCTATATTTTAAATCACTAGTATTCCAATCTGCTAAACTTTCCAAGTTTTTCCTCCTCATTGATTAGATTTATTTTATTATGAATTGAAAGGAGAATTGTGGTTGTCTTGACAACAGAAGTTCATCTCACATGCTGATCCAAAGGTGTGCGTCTTAATAATGTCATTTATGGGACAGAGAGCAACATATGCCCTCTACGTGATTTGGGTAGATCCTTAACAACATGTCTTGAAACAGTCATCCTTGGGCTCCCAAAAGCTAATTGGCCCATAGCAATGGTGAAATGGTCAAGTGCTCAATTGTGATAGTTTGTTCTTTGCTGCTTGGTTCCATTTTTAGCTCAATCCATGCCTTTGTTTACAGGCCATAGTGTATGAAGGCCAAGACAAGAACCCAGAAATGTGCCGAGTCTTGCTCACACACGAAATCATGTGCAGGTACGAAATATCTTGTTCTCTTCCTTTAATTAGCAAAGAGAAGATGAATTTGTATCTCAAATCTAGGTGAGCTCAGGCCTATTTTTGGGTGTATATTTATCTTGCTTCTATTAGATGATCTAAAAAGAACTATTAAACATGAGTATTTGGTAGTAGAGTGTCAGGCATCACAGTGGTTCTCAATTATTTATCAGACTTCATCCTGGAAGACATACATTTCCATTTTGATATCACACTGTTAATGGGCACAAAGCAGTGCCCTCCCCTTCTTCCTTTCAATCAAATAAAATACAATATAACCTTTTAGTGTTAATACATGTGCTCCACTGCATTGCTAGTAAAATGAGTAAGAGTTCTATTGATTTCAGCAGAAACCTCTGTTTGGATAAGATTTGAAAGTTATAGTTCCCCTTTTTAATTCTCCTGCTTCAAAATATGACCGTCAGTACATAGGCATCATTCCTCCTTAAAATCAGTGTGGGTTCCTCCCACCCCTTGCATCTGATCTCTTCATCTTAGTTAGCCTATATATAGCTCTGACAATGTAGCTATTATTTCTCAGTAGTAGTGAGCTTTTGGGAGGATGGCACATTTTTACACCTGAAAGATACAAAAATTCATTGTCACCCACAAATGAGTGTATTTATTTTGCCTGTAATCAGGCACAAGCTACATTTGAAAATAAGCAAGCAGACCAAATTCACTTTCATGGCCATAGCCAGTCCTCCACACTTGAGAGAGTAGATGAGAGCACAGCCTTTAGACTTGCAGTATAGGATTCTTATTCCTCATAAAATAACACCAGCGTAAAATAGCACCTGATATATTCTGAGTAATTGGATAAAGCATGAAGATGCCACTATGCATCAGAGAAAGGCTACTAATTGCTTTGTTAGCCATGCAGGCTCTCTCTGGCACAAAGCATACTTGGCTTCTGACTATTACTGACCAATCCTTTTTGAGCTTTAGCTGCCACTACAGCATGGGTGGGTGGGCTTTATTTGCTGCTCATGGACTTGTGGCGAAAGCTACCTTAAAACTCTACAGGTGAAAATAAAAAGGGCTTAGTGTGTTTTCCCAAATGTTAACTTCTATACCTATAATTCTATGTGTCTATAAAAACTTCTCTTTTTTTCCTCCTCAAAAAGCATACTTTTAATAGATTATTCTAAATTACTCAGGAGTTTCACAAGTGTTCACTTCAGTGATTTGTAAAACTTGTTAATTATTCCATGAAGAAGTTGCTTTTCCCTACCTTCAGAACAGTAACAAAACCCAAATATACAGTTTTTCAATTTCTTGGAAGATGTTATTAGGCAAAAATTAGTGTTGTACTATATGTAAACAAGAATCGTATAGTTAAAACTGAGTTACACTTTTCAGAATTAAATGAGTAAAATCATTTTGAAAAGCATTAAAAATGATCTCCTTTGTATTACTGCTTTTCTGATCATATCTCTCTTTTAGCTTCCCACAATTAGCATGTCATTAGAATGAATTTTCTATGTTCTATTACATGTGATTCTAGCAAATAGGGGACAGGCAGGAAGATGGATCTTGAACAATAGGCCAACTAATGTCTGTGTATCATAGATTTGCATCTCATATCTGTACATGTTTGGACTATGCTGGAAATAATTCTATTCTTAAAATACTTAAAGATATATTATGCCTTTCACACACAAGCCTGCCCTCTATTAATGCAGTTTATATTTTTCTTGTTCTTAAAATTCATTGGTCCAAAGTACTTTATTATGCTGCTTGGTGTGCTTTACTGCTGATGTTCTTTCTATTTTTCAGAAACATAAAAATAGCAAAAATAAAATTCTCAGGCCTCTGAAGGCAAATGATGATATTTGTACTGTGGAGCTAAGAGGGAAAAGCCATATTCAAAATGTCATCCTGCTAATGTTACAGATTGCGGTTTTCCTGGCTGCCTATAGATGTGTGAGGGGTACTGTTTGTTTACCAGGCCGCCATGACCCTATTACACAAACCTGTCATCTATTGTGTGGCTAACAGTCTTTTAAATTGCAAATCTGATGCTCTTTAGGGGGCTTAGGAAAAAAATTCTCACTTTCCACACCATCCTATTTCTCTTGATTTCTTGCCTGTTGTAAGTGGAAGTTGGGATGTGCTGAATTTGCACCAGGGGTGCAAATGCAGTCTCAATTATAAGCATAAAATTAGAGTCTGTTCACCATTAATCAGCCTGGCTAATTGCTATGCACCACCATTAGCCATATGGTGTGAAAGACAGCTTGCTCTCCCCAAGATGAAATTTCTTCATTGCAGACATGAAATAGTGAGGGCCCTGGATTTTAAAATAGCTTGTTTTGGATATTTAATTTCTAAACAACTTTCTGCAGTGCTTTCTATCAAGGCTGACGGCACAATAAAACTTTGCATTTATGTCACAAAAGCTGTATATTTACAGTACATTGGAGCTACGGTAAAGAAGACACAGAAAATTTAGATAGACAGGAAAGGGCTTGGGTGGTTCTGTTTTGTTGCAGGCGAAGAAAAAAGAAAAAAAGAGAAAAAAGAAAAACACCAGGGAGTTGTGTCTCAGGTGGTTGCAAATTAAAAAGAATTTTTTTTATTTTGTTGAGAGGGTAACCCCGTTGCATGAGCTGGCTAAAGGACTTACTGCCATTAGATTATAATTATTGCCTGTCTTTGAGACAAAACCTCTTTGACTTGATGGCATAGAATTCTTTTTGTGGAATTCTGGGAAGGTTTCTGCATTTTTGGTAAATTGGAATCTATCGTACCAATTATCACTATATTTTGCTAATACTTAGTGGTTAAGTTCTCTAAAAAATATGCCCCCTGAAGGATTTTTTAAAGCAGGAGTCTATAAGGGATTTGATTATACATGCATCTCAACATCCTGTGTTTAAATATAAGTGGAAAATAGGAACTATGCTTGGTAGGTGAGCCCTAGTTCCCAGCGCCCCAGGCAGGCCAGAGCAGATTTTTCTCTCCTTCCAGTGCACAGGAAGATTGCACGGGATGGGTGTTCTCTTTAGGAAAGCATGCTTTTTCCATTATCAGTGCCCAGCCTCCTGTGGGACCATGAGTTCCCAGGGCAAGCCTCGCCCCTTAAAATAGTCTGTTCTTTCTTACTCTTTTGCTGGCTTATTCTAGTCTCATGCTTCAGATTTCTACTTAAGCATGGTTTTCTTCAGGAAAGCATCTCTGACCCTTGGTCTGAGGTTTGTCCCCTTGTTATGAATTCCAATTATATACCATGTTTTTTTTTTTTTTTCATAGCGCCCAGCACGTTATAACTATGTGCCTAAGACCTGTCCTCCTTTGCTGAACTAAGAGCTCCTTGAAGGCAGAGAAGTCACTCGGCTTTCCTCTCTGATAGTTGTCCCATGTATGAAATGGGAGGAAAATGTTACTTCTCTTCCAGGGTGGTTATTAGGATTAAATGCTGTAATCCCAGTAAATACATGGCACCTGATATGGGAATAGCAGCAGTATGGGCAGTAATACTAATAGAAGCAAAAGTAGTAGTAACAGTGGCAACACTATCTGCAGGGTCTAGCTAAGTACCTGGTACATAGTCACTCGGAGTGAAAGATGATAAGAGAACACTGAAGGAAGGTGCCTACTATATAGCATTAAAATACTTTATTCATGAGGTTTGGTGGTTAAGGATGTTTTCATAAATTCTTTTAACACCTGCTATGTGCAAAGCACTGTGGAATGCAGAGCCAAAGGACTGCTCTTGCAGTAAAGAGTTTACAGGTTAGCCTGGGAGATGTGACCTGTAAGCAGGAGGCCAGGCTGCAGTGTAGACAGCGTTGCCTGTGATGAGGGAAGATGTACCTGCAGGTGGGGAGTAGCTGCAGGGATGAGGAGGGGGGTGAGATAGGAGAGTTTTAGAGGGTGTACGAAGAAGTGTCTGGGTCCGTTTGCTGGTGGTCTGGCAAGATTTCTCTGGGGAGAGGATTGCAGGTGGGTAGATTGCAGCCTGGAGCTGGGGAAAGTCAAGGTGAAAGATAGCCAGCTTTAGAAGTCTTTTCTCATAGTGGGGGCTGAAGTTATAGGCTTACATGGAATTGGAAAGAGTGGGAGAATAGAGTAGAGGACACGGGTACATTCTTGGGGAATGGTCATATTTAGTAGGAGGAAGAGTATGTTCAAGAATTAAGAAAAAGAACCTTGAGCATACTGGCCATTAGCAATAAAAGGGGGGTGTTTCCAAGATGGGAAGCCATCTTGGGTAAGTGCTAGAGAGATCCGGATGGACTTGAAGAGCGAAAAACACCAGAACATCACCGATGATCTTTGAGGGGAGACATTCAAGTAGGTGTTGAGGCCTGGAAGCCAGATTTTATGGGGTTAAGGTGGCAAGGAATGTTGGCGACCCTGGCAAAGAGAAAGGTGGGCAGAGAAGAAAGTAACTCAAGAGAGAAGGAGAATTTTTTTAAGAGAGTGGGAAGACTTGTTTGTAAATTAAGGGAAAGGGTGAACTTAACCATATCGCTATTAATCAGACCATTCATATAATTCATGGATCTCATTCTGTAGCCACGTGGGCAAAACAGGAAAGATAATCTTGTTTTCTGCCATACAGCTTAGAGACTGAGGTGGTGCTTTTCTCCAGTTGAAGTTCTACTTCTAGGAAGAGATTCCATGTCCCTATGACAAAGATCTGCAGGTCCCGTGACTGGCAAACATGTAAATGTTCTGATTTATGAAGCTGTGTGTCAGGTCACTAGAGATGTGCCACCTGCATTAGGCTACTAAGGAGGAGACTCACGTGTCTGCTTTTCCTTGAGTATGCCAAATTATCTGGAAGAGGCACAATCCTTCTGGGGAAAGGGATGCTGTTTGGAGTCCACAGTGTTTGTAGGATACCAAGTGCTGGGTACCCACTCCTGTGATGGGCCACATTGCTGTCCTGCCACTTGGGTTGCCGTTGAGAAGGGATGTGAAATAGTGGCTCCCTGCTCTGTGACAAAGTTAATTAGGAAACTTCAAGCCCCTCGATAGATGTCCACTTTAGGGATCAAATGCCAGGTCTATGGCTGGTACACTAAGAGCTTAAGAAAGACTGTTTTCAATGGATGAAGATCCATCTGTCACACAGTGATGAGGGTATAATTGCACTGCTATTTCTTTCATTAACACAGTAACTTTCCCCTTAAAGTGCTTTCATGTCCGCTGTTCCATGTCGTGTGTTGTTTCAGCCTGGGTGCTCTTCTGCCTTCAACATAGTGAATCTGTTCTCCCTTCATCCTGTCCTGTTTGGTTAATACCTGTCTTGTGTGTGGTGGAGGCAGGGCATCCCTTTCTTGGTCTTTCTGAGTTCGGTAGAAGGAACTAGGGGGCAGCTGGGTTTAGAGAAGAGATGAAAGAGAAAGGCTAGAAAGACCGTGGTGGGGAGGAAGGACTGGTTCTGGCTCAGCCTGGCTCTGGGCTCAGAACTACGAAGCTGCAAGGCGATAGATGTCAGCTCAGTCTCAAGGAAGACCTTCGTTCCCCAACTTACAGCTGATTTTTCTAGTTTTTTAATAGGAAAGTAATATTGCAATACAAAGGAGAAGACTGCAGAAGTATGGAAACAAAATATATCCCCTCCAGCCGCCACCCCATTTCTTATCGTACAGATTTCTTCGCTGAAGTTTCTCTTCATTTACTCAAAATATATTTCCTGAGGGCCTACTGTGCTCTGGGCTCTGTTCTAGTTGCTGGGGGTCTAGGGGTGAGCGAAGGAGTCTAAGACACTGTCCTCATGGAAAGACAGACAGTAAAGAAAAAGACAAATAAATATAAAATACGTGATGAGCCCTAGGGAGGAAAGTGAGACAGGATGCGGGAGCACTCTGGGGCAGTCAGTCAGAGAAGGGCTTTCTCAGGTGGTGACTTTGCCTAGAGATTTGAATGTAGCGAGGGTGTGAACTGGCCTGTGCCACATTCTCTCTTCCCCTCCCCGTCTCCCTTCACCCCTTCCTTTTTCTCCCAGAAATAGAACCATACTGTACATACTGTTCAGCAACTTGGCTTTCTCGACTCACAATTTGATTTAGACTTCTTTCCTTGAGGGGGTGTAAAAATCCACCTTCATCTTTCTTTTTTTTTTTTTTTTAATGTTTTATTTCTGAGAGAGAGAGACAGCGTGAGCAGAGGAGGGTCAGAGAGAGAGGGAGACACCGAATCTGAAACAGGCTCCAGGCTCTGAGCTGGCTGTCAGCACAGAGCCCGACGCGGGGCTCAAACCCACGAATCCTGAGGTCATGACCTGAGCCGAAATCGGACGCTTAACCGACTGAGCCACCCAGGCACCCCCACCTTCATCTTTTTTAATCCTGCACATAATTCCATATGTCCATGTATATGTATACACACAGAGACACATACATGTGTATGTATACATACAGAGACACATACATGTATATGTATATGTATACACACAGAGACACATACATGTATATGTACACACACATATATGTGCATATCTGTATATTTTTAAAGCGGCGCTCATCCCCTAGACACTATTTTGTCATCACTTCAGGTACAGAGCAAGGCCCAAGATGCCCACTTTGGGAATGATGACTGTGTGGTACAGTGACACGACCCCCCCAAGAGACAGGAAACCTGTTGGGGGGCATTTTTCATACTTTGCATGAAGTTTTTTTTATAAGTGTTAAGTGACCTCCAGCCCCTTCATTTTGTTTTCTCTTCTTTCCTTCATTGCCCCCTCTTATTCCTGTTCCATCTTTCCTTGTACACTTCTGTTCTTCACATCTGCTTTTCCCCCTAGGTCCCTTGGGGGCACAGCAGAGAGAAATGGTTCTCATTTATGCCGTGCTTCAATTCATCTGGCTGTGCTCAAGGGCATTTTTGTTTTAAGGGGATGAAGAAAGACAGTGCTTGAGTCAAAGGACAAGTCTCAGGCCTACTGTGGCTCTGGCTGGGGGCTGGTGCTTTGGTGTTTGGGGTGGGATGGGAGTGAACCTTCCTTCCATCTGCCGTGCACGCTCTGAGGTCAGCTTGGCTTCCTCTATCTGTCACCTTCCTATTTTCTTTGATTGTATTTCCCTCAGTACATTACATCATTCTTGAAGTCATTCGATCAATCAGTCAATCAATCAATATTCGGCTTCTCCATTCTATTTCAGGCCTTAAGCTACTCATTAGGCAAATGAAATGGACAGATTCTTCCTTTATTAAGCATATGGATTAGTGGGGGCATGGGGTGGAAGGAGAAATACAGTAATAAAAAATATATGAATCTATATATAAGTATATCATTTGCATTGTGTTAAATGCCCTGAAAGGAAGAACCAGGAGGAACCTGAAGGATATCAGGGCCAGCCTCTCTGGAGAAGGAGCGTAGAGTCTGAGCCTCAGCAGGCACTAGAGACTGGCTGACTAGGGAGAGGTTGGAGGACAGACCAGGTAGAAGGCCAGCCCAGGCCTAGACCTGAGGTCAGACTCAGTGAGGCATATTGGAGAGATTGAAATTGGCCAGTGACGTTGGAGCATGGCAAGTCAGAGGAGAGTGATAGTAGGTTGGGAGGTGGTCTGGCACCATGTCATGCCATAGATCTATTCTGAGTGCTGGGGGAAGCCATATAGGTCTTGGGCAGTGAAGTGACCCATTGACATTTTGAAGAATTCATGCTGGCTGTTTTAGGCAGTGAAGAGTGGAGGCAGCGAGGCTAGATGGGAGGCCACTGAAGAAGTTCAAGTAAGAAGTGTAAGCGATGTGGATGAGGGTGATGGCAGTGAGGAGAGAGAGAGAACCAGGCACGATATGTAGATTCTGCTCTGAAATTGTCTTCATGCAATGTGGGGACATCCTTGGAACATAGTTAGTCTAGACAGGCCTGTGATGAGGGGTCAACCATTGGGAGCCTGAGTTACTCACTCACTGTTTTGAAAAAAAAAAAAAAAAAAGGGAAAATGATGAGGAGAAATAGGCCTTCCCATCCATTGGTTTTCTCCCTGGGTGAAGGGGACATGGACTCTGTCAGTAGATTGGAGACCTGCTGCTTCTGCAGAGCACAGAGAAGCTTTGCTCGGGTTTAGAGAAAGAGGAGGTTGGAGCAGGAAGGGGCAGGAAGTGATGATGATACTGCCCTTCATTGAGTACTTAGTAGGGCTTGTTGCAGAGCCCAAATTTATACCCTGATTGCCCTGAATCTGTGCCCTGGCACTCGAGGTGGGTATTGCAGATGCTCCACTTTACAAATGAGAAAACTAAGATTCTGTGGGATACAGTACCTTGCTTAAGGTCACACAGGTAGCTCTGTCTGGAGCCAGTGTTTTTAACTACCATGCTCCTCTGGAAAGCCCTTGATAGGAAGATGTAGGGGATCAGAGTTAAGAGATGATGGGATTTAGTTTTTAAATTATTATTATTTTTGCAAGCATTCCAACCACTGTACTTCTCATTCCCTTGTTTTCTCTTCTGTCTCTTGGGTATTGGGATATTTTGGGCTTTCTATCTCCATAGTACTGGCATAAGGAGAACTTAGGCCTAAGGGAAATAGTTCCCTTTTATTTTTTTAATGTTTTATTTATTTCTGAGAGAGAGACAGCATGAGCAGGGGAGAGTCAGAGAGAGAGGGAGATACAGAATCTGAAACAGGCTCCAGACTCTGAGCTGGCTGTCAGCACAGAGCCCAACATGGGGCTTGAACCCACGAACCATGAGATCATGACTTGAGCTGAAGTCAGATGGTTAACCGACTGAGCCACCCAGGCGCCCCAAAATAGTTCCCTTTGAATCCGGAAAGGAAAGGCTATACAGTGGATGGAGTGACTTTCAGCTGGGGCTTTGACAAAGGAGATACAGTTCTTACTATTATTTTCTGAAGATATGAGAGACGAAGAGAATTAACACCAAATTTGGAAGCTGATTCTCTTCTCAGAGGTATAGTCACAGTCAGGAAAGAGACTACCCAACCAACTTTGGTGAAAGACTCTCTATCCAGGAGTATATTTCTGGGTCCTGAAAATGAAGTTCAATGTTTGGTTCTCTCCAGCAGCTCTCTAAATTTAGGCTCTGTGATTCACTAAGTAAAATGTGTGTGTGTGTGTGTGTGTGTGTGCGTGTGTGTGCACACCCGTGCCTGTGTAAGAAGGGCGAAAAGTGCATATTTTACTTGTGGTGCGTGGCAATGTATAACACCTGGGTAACTTCCTTGACTGATCAAACGTGCTTTTATAGTGTGCCGCTCAGTGTAGACTGACCAGTGCACACATATTTTATTTGTGAACAAGTCTCAGATGGACAGTTTTCTGTCGACCAAGGGTAATTTTCAAAAACCTTAATTTTTAACCCCTTAGAAGCATCCCAGTTTTACTGAAACTAATAGCCTTATCATCACAGCTGTGGTGGGATTTTGATAGTGGGTGCTTTTCTTGCCCATGGCTGCTATTTTCTCCCCAACCTAATTAAAAGCATCCATTGTCAGGGCTGTGCTAGCCTTTGGATCAACTGCCCATAATACTTTCAGAAAACTTAAATGATGGCCAGCACTGGACACAGAAGCCAGAGATGATGTGGGTCTCCACTTTCTTTTATCTTGCCTCTTCTTTGTCTTTGTTACTATGTTGTACTTTTATTCTCATGAAGATGGTTCAAAAGCAAACAGTTAGAGCTTTAGGATATGGGGCAGGCTGGGGTTGAAGGAAGCGTCTGTCCTGAAAAAGAAAGGAAAAGAAAAAGGAATCCATTTAATACAAAATGTCTGGAGGGGGAGAAATCACTCATACCTCATTATTGACACATTCTGCACAATTAGTGTGATCTTGAGGGAAGAACGTTTGAGCCACCCACAACCCTGAATATTCTCATTGGGTAGATGTAATAATAATGCATTTCACAGTGAACTCTTCAACACTGCGGGCAGTCATGGGGAGACCCCCCATCTTAGGGCTGTCAGTCGTGGCTCCAGCACAGTCCCTCTTCCTCCCTCCTTCTTTGTTCAGAGAGAGGTTAAGCCTGGTCATTAACCCATAGGTGACCCACATAGAATTTTCTGTCCCAGGGATCCGTTGATTGCAGGTATGGCTTTGTGGTAATTCTAGCATTTGCAACCCAGCAATTTGAACCTTCTGTCTGCCTAAATGATGATTTTTACATTGTAATGGTTGTACTAAATCCTTTCGTTTTTGCTCCATAGCCGCTGTTGTGACAAGAAAAGCTGTGGCAACCGAAATGAGACTCCCTCAGATCCAGTGATAATTGACAGGTAGGGACCACTCTACTTTCACTGGATTCTTATTCCTCATTATAATGAAACACCTGCCTTGTGTCGCTCATGGGCGAGGGATAGGAATGCATGTGGCCGAAATTTGCCTGTTGGTCATGACTAAGCTGCGCCGAGCTCTTGCAATTCCTGGGAAAACCATATGGAATGTTCTTTGGAGGCCCGTTTTCTTGGATTGCTTCGGTTTTGTGGCTGATTCGTGCTCTTAAAGGAATATTTCTTTCTTTCCTGACTTTCTGTGGCTCAATCCTCATGCTGTGCCAGGAAGCTTCAGAAATAAAATAATAGTTTGTGATTTATGAAATGTGGTTGGGTGCTTATAAATATTTAACTTTTATTTGAAAAATGTTTGAATCATTATCACTTTTAGCTACAGTAGTTCTGTTGGACGTAATCCATCTACATTTTAAGGTTTTATTTATGCATAAAAGCAGTTTTAAAGAGATCTGTGAACCAAGTCTTTCTACTGTTATCTTCTGCATTTGATGGTGGCTCATACTATATTGTAAGTTGATTAATTTATCCTGCTTGTCTTAATTACTGTGTTTTTCAACAGATCCATATTACTAATCTGACATGACCAAGTAAATCACTATAGAACAATAAATTTGTTTTAGTTGTTCGGTGCAGTTTGGAGTCAGTGTGTGCGTATATTATGCAAAGTCGCATTCCAAATATTCATTTTACATTTTAATTATTGAAATTCATTGTATGGAAACATGTATGATAAACCATTTGTTACATAGCATTACTCATTGAGAGTTAAATGGCCTGGGAGGTTTATAGATACTGTCAGTTGTCAGCGAGGAAAAGAGCTAGCACCCCCCTAGTAGCTGGAAACGAGTCTTGCAAATTAGGCTGACAGATCCCTCACTGAGGATATCAACAGCTGACCAAAAAGTTCCTTTTGGGTTTGGTAATACTGATTAAAAAAAACCCTATCTATCTGTTTTTCCAATTCTTTACCTTTTGGGGGCTTACTTTCTTGTTTTTCGGTTAACTGGAAAACTGCTTCATCATAATTTATGTCAAAACATTGATTTATTGATTTTGACTTATGTGGTTCCACAAGCTTCAACCCAATTTTGATTGCCAAGTAGCTTTCTAAAGCTTACATTTCAACTAGACATCTTAACTAAGGAGATCTCTAATATTCACCCAAAGCATACACCTTTGCTTGATAACTGGGTACTAATATACTTG
Organism: Crocuta crocuta; assembly: GCF_008692635.1. Classification (NCBI taxonomy): domain Eukaryota; kingdom Metazoa; phylum Chordata; class Mammalia; order Carnivora; family Hyaenidae; genus Crocuta; species Crocuta crocuta. The sequence goes on along the minus strand of NW_027532679.1, from coordinate 4,213,436 downwards.
ATTCAAAGTGAACACGTGTAAATGTTCAGTGTGCAGTGAGTTGCGCGTGCTGCCTGTAGCGTTAAGAGTAGCATGCTTATCTGGGAGAGCAGACATGCCAGTCATGTGATTCCTTCTTTTGCAGTGCAAGATAAATCTTCAAATGAAAAAGGTCAAAAATAAATATAACCTTTATGGTGTTTTGTTTTATTTAAATACATCTCTTCAAACTACCATTAGTTATTTTGAGCAAGCTTTTCTTATGCTTCTGTTAAAAAGAAAGTGTTGTGATCAAAGGACCAGTCCAAATATTCCCCCAAACTTGGAAACTGTAAAACATTTTGTTCTGCCGCACTGTTCCTTCTGGTTTAGATGATGGCAAGAACCGTACCTTGCCACCCGCAATGAAAACACTTTTTTTTTTTGGTGCTTGTGAATGGGTTAAGCTTTTAAGTTCTTCATTTGGTTTTAAGCCGTGACTCTGATATAGAAGGTTGATATGACTGTGGTTTGAATAACATTTGATTTTGACCTGTTCTTGTGGGTTGCGATGGCATAAGAAACTTGACTCAGCAGCGCTGTAATTAGCCCGGCCCGTGTTTTTGAAACAGGATTGTGTTACCTGGATTGCATTAGTGTGGCTTCTATTGTTGCCGCCTTGCATCTGTCCCAGTAGGGTACTTAAAACCTTTTCTTGGCGGGGGTAGTTCAAACAATTTAGGCAAAATAAGTATGCACTTTATACTGTTGGTGGCTTCAGAGATATTGCTCATGACATTTATCCTTTTCATTCTTTTTTCTTTTTTGGTTTGACAAAGTAGAAAACAGTGTGTAGCCAATGTTGGTCCCTTAAGAGAGGAGTATTTTAAAAATGACTGAAACCCAGCGTATCTGCAAAAATCTCAACATATGTTTATTTGCTGGCGATTGCCACTGTCTCCCATGAACTGTCTTTTCAAGCAGTGATGCCAGCTGATATGCAAAACCCCATTTAGCTATTTTTATTTGCATCTGAGTTTTCAGAATTTATTCGTCCTTGAGTCTGCCAAAGGTTTTAAAAGCTCCAGTCCTGTCTATGCTGATAGGTGAAACTTTCATTTTTAACAAAGAGAGAAGAAAATAAAAACAAGAAAAGAACTTATACAAGGAAGGGCAAAATAGAAAAGATTTTTCAATTCCATGAAATTGCTGCAAAGGAAAAAAAAATGATGGCAACTGTGTTTGAATTTCATAGTTTCCAATTTGATTCTATATTACCGATTGCATAATATCTGCGTTACGTGCTTAGGGTTTGATTTGCTTTCAGATTTATGGATGTGGATCTCTGCATATTTTGCAAAAATAGGTTATGGGGCCTGCATTCAGTAGCAACAGTAACTGTTTTTTACAAGATGCATACAATATGCAATTATAGAGCTGAAGGTACAGGCAATCACTGTGTTAGGATTTAGCATAGTTTTAACACGAAGTCACCTTTTGGGCACCAATAATTTTTAGCTCCCTTTGCTTGTCCTTCGGATTTTGGAAGAACACTGCTATTTTTATCAGTCAAAAGACTTTTAGCAGTGGTTATTCAGGAAAACTATTTATAGGATAGATAGAAGAGGTTTTCTGGTCATACGGCAGTGGTGCAGGGTAAGCTATTTCTGTGTTAAATTTTGGCTGTATTATTTGCTGCCAGTGACTTGGGGACATCAGCTTGGCATATTCCATCAGAAAAGTGGAATTAACAAAATCAGCAGTTGCATATCGTGATTTAGAAAATGGGTTTCTACTTCCTTCTTTCATCATAGCATGCAACCAAGTAAGAAAAATATGACCTAAATTCTTTCTACATTTGTGACAATTTGTCAAGTCACTTTAGAAAAGTTGAGAGGACAATTTCTGTAAATGTAGAAGGTATGCATGTGGAGTTGATTGCTAGGTTGTATTTCTGCCCGATGCCAAATGGCTTGATTAAGAATTATAAAGACCAGGCTGTGCCCAATGATCCAGATATTCGGGCTGTGTAGACATGGAGAAAGTCAAAAGCGTTATGTTTAATAACTGATGACCAGGAACTAATAACAGCAAATTTCATTATCATTGAGGTAAACGGCTATGTGTGGTAATTATTGTTAAAAAGTAAAAACTGACTTGCTGTTATTAAATTAAGGTGGAGATTGATTTAACATATTTGCATAGTAACTCATATTTGAATTTAAAAGGTTTGCAATAAAATTCATGTTTAGAAATTGAATAAATTGTAGTTTTATTACTACATTGCATATCCTTGTGTCCTAACCTTTTTCCTTGGAGTTATCTTAGTTCAATAAATAAAACCTCATTAGACTATTCCCATTTCAACGAGTTTATTAAATTTTGCAGGAGTAATTAGCATAAGCTGTGCTAATTTTTCTGGAAGACTAATGAGGGAGGTTCTTAATTAGGTTTACTTTGTAAGAATCAGAAAAGATGATAATGACAAAAGTCACATAGGGTAGTCTGAATTGGGAACCCAGTTTTTCTGAATCTAAAAGAAAAATCCTCCATTTTCTATGTGGAAACTTCTTTATAAATACTTGGACTGAATATCTGAAGTGTGCAGACTCTTATTCCATATCTAGTTAGGATTACCATCCATTCTTGATTTGCTTCACGAAACTCTTTATTTTCCTATCCTTGATTCACTAAACTATCTTTGAGCAATGACATGGATGAATACAGATGGTCTTACAGAAACATTTCTTTCTCCAAATTATACTATAGGATTCCTTTCACATAGAGCCCCAGAGTTTCCGGCCAGATTTGTTTTGCTCATTTCCGGTAGGGCAGGGTAGGGTACAGCTCAATATTTGTTTGTTTGGTTTTTCAATTTAGGATCAGTGTGATTGATGAAATAGACTAAGGGAGAAAAGAAGTCCCCAGTTCTTCATGTCCTTGCACTGTGGATACTGAGCAGTTAACAAGTGGAATTTTCTCTTCTAAGAAATAGAAATAATAAAGGGTGAAATTCTCCTTCAAATTATGTCTTCCTGTCTCTTGTGAATTTAGGCATAGTTCTTTTGAGATAAAATACGGCTTGAGTAACATGCAAGTTTTGAGTTCTTCACTCAAAAAGACATGGATTTTTAAGCCTGTTGACTAGTACACCTCTAAAAATTTTGGATTTGCTTATTATAACTTTAATAGATTTGCCTTTCTTTTCCATTTATAAGATCCCTGTATCTGTGTTTGAGATGAAAGCCTTGTGATACAACATTTAAAAAAATACATGAATTTTATAACATGAAAAACCTAGCTTGTTTAGAATTACTGTTCTTCAGGCCACACTTACCCGAGGGTGTCCCAAAAAGAAAAAAAAAAAAAAGCCTGTATCTGTCTTTTCCAATATTGTCTAAAGATTTTCCATATCTAGATCACTTTCACTTAGGTAACACAAGTTGGGTTTGCTTTATGATTATTGTCTGATAGAGAATGTTCAGGAGTAAAAATAATAGAATGTGCATTTTACCTGTTGAATTTACATGACATACATCATATGAACAGCTTAACCAGGTAAGGGGTTTTCAGAGAAAAAATTTTATTTAAAATCCATCCTTCAACTAAAAGTCACAAATTCTGTGATGCTGTGACTGAACTTTTTAGAAAAGTGCAGTGTTGTCTTATCAACATCTAACATCCTGATTAAAGTGGCTCAATGTATTTATATAAGATAGATGTCCATCTGTATAACAGGAAGATAATGGTAAAACTTTGGAATTACCATAGAGTACTCTGGGGCATATAATAAAGTCCTCAACTACATGAACATAACATACTTTAATTAAAGTTGCAAATGAGGCTTTTTGTCAGTTTCATTTCATTGATCTTTCAACTCTTATGATTTTGGTCCTTCTACCAAGTTTTTAGAAGGGCCAACCACATAAATAATCACACTGTAAGATACACAAACTGCTGTCTGGAGTGTGAACAACCAACCAGAGTTACAAATGCATATCTTGGAGTTCTGATAAGCCTTTATATCATCTGATTTCCTAACCTTGGATACTCAGTAAAAATAAAAGGAAGAGGAATTCACCCTTTAAAATTGCCCCAGGCAGGATAATTGCTGTCTTCTTGGTTGGATTGAGAGGTTTGCATTTTTCCAAAAGTGAAAAGCCAGCATCGACATTGAGCGTGAATTTATGGTTGTTTATTAACCCTAGTGTATTTAAACATTTGTTTTCTCAGTGGGAATTCCTATGTGATTATTAGTGATGAGGCTTATGTGAGAGAGTATCATTCTAAATTTTATCACATATCAGATAATACCATTCTGAATATGAGATGAGCTCTGTACATTTGTGTGCAGTTTGCTACCATGATAAGAAAATAACGAATACAATAAGCTAATAGCAGTCTGTATTCCATTTGCTATCAGCTGTTCCCAAATACACAGCCAGGATACATTAAAATGCATTTCAAATACGCTGACAATATATCATAATGCAAAGTACTTTTACATGGTATAATACTACTGCAGACACTGTATAATGAACAACAGTGGTTTTCCTGTAAAGGAAATAATGGCAGCAACTTCCAAGAAATGTATTTAACGAAGCTTCAGAGAATCAGCAGTGTACGTGTATGACTGGCCCGGGTGTCTGCTCGTGGTATGGGTTTTTATCCCATGTCATCATAGCTTTGCTTTTGTAACAGTTTTGGAAAAATACAGAAAAGCAGCACAAACTTCCCTTTGTGTCATCTAGCAACTTTGTGTAGTCAGTTTGTGATGAGACTATATCACTATATTAAATATGCTTTTGCTTTTCTAAAAGAAGTTACTTAGAATGGGAGCTGCCCCCCCCAAGTGCAACTCTCCATTGATAAATTCCCCTCACTCCTCCCTACTGCCAGCACCTGACCAAACTCTCCAACAAAAATTGACCAGATTTTAAAAACTCCATTTAGAGTTTCCTTGATAAAAAGAGATGGTACTTTAGTCATTTTAATTTGCATGAGGCATTATTTGAAATAGATTATTAATTCTTCATTCTTTCCTCTCCCTTGCCCTATCCTTTCTTTTGTAAACTGTGTAACCATATCCTGTTCTGGACAATATAAAAGTGACCTAAATACTCCAATTGCAATCAATGAAATATGGTGAACAGTACAGGTTTGTTTTGGGTTGCTTACTGCCTTTAAAGGTGTGGGTAGATGAAGATAAATCTGCCTCAAAAACTCTCCAGTTTCAAGCCTTTGTCCAGAAACAAATGAAGGTTTTAACGTTACAGTACTTATTGTAATAGAATTTTAATTGCCTTAATCCTGCTAAAGTGTGAAGCTGAGTGTGTGTGTGCGCGTGTGTGTGTGTATGTGTTCTTCATGGGGAGGGGAATCAAGCCGAAAAAAACTCTGCATATTTTCAATGAGGGGTGGGGTGGGGGTCACATATGGTAAATGATGCAAACTTAATGAACCTGATTCTGGGGAAAAGAATGCCACTGGCGTTTCATCCGTGTAATATATACTCCACTTTCAGTGGGAACAGAGTGGTCTTCGCTGTGCTTTGGGGATTTTTATTTTTGAAGGTGAAGTGCTTCGTTTCAGTTCCAAACTTGCCTGCAAACCTTACTTTGGAAAGACTTAACTAGACAAGCTGACAAATTATATAGCTTGATCCCACACAATAACCTCCAAAATGGCACTCGGTAACTATACCATCCCGCTAACTGTTTGAGGCACAATAGTTTTGTAATATAATATAAAGTAATAGTGTTAGCCAACACATCTTTAATAAGATATTGTTCGTGCCTTTGCCATATGCTACGGAGCAGCCTCTCACTCGGTGGGCCTTTTGATTCCTCTCAATAAGATTATTTCAAATACTCTAATCCTGAATCATTGACATGAATACAAAAGCCTAGTGACATCTAATAGATGCCTCTTAGCTTTGCTTTTCCTCTTGTTCCTTTCCTTTTTCTTCTCTTTTTACCTGACAAAAAGCTTATAGACACTTGGGCTCTGTCTCTCAGTAGCAGCATGGGGGGCTCCTCATGAAGTATAAAGGAGGAAAAAGGACTGACAGAGGCCCGATAAGCTACAGAGTGAAGGACCATAGATTAAAAGTAAATGCCAGTAAATCCTACCCTGTACACTTACTTGTTCTTTTATTGTTTTCTTTAACACTTTCAGTGCCAAGGCAGGGAAAAAAGAGAAAATGATAATCAAATTGCACACTGCATTTTTAAGCTGGATGTGGTCACTGTACAGACCGTATAGAGTTTCAGCAAGATTCGCAGATTTTGGTTCGTGTAAAGTTTGTAGAGGTTAAAAAAATGCCCTTTAATCAAAATCAAGACCCCCCTCAAGAACTTTTTGCTCGTTTGCTGCTTGATTGATGAAATATTGATACTATGTGTGCGGGGAGTTGGGTGAGCAGATCAGAAGAGTCCTTCTATGGGTGTGAACACTCATGATCTAGCATTTCAGTATTCAAAGAACTTTTCCTTGTCTTTCTTAATCAATGAATTGGAAGTTAGCAAAGGGAAATGTTGGGATGTTTTGTCCCATGATATTACCTGTTTCTTTTTCTTATGGTCTCAGTCCCTGTAGTGTCCTGAATACACTGCCTGAAGGGGACGGTGCTCTCCACTCAGGCTGACAACTTTTCTGACGGTCGGATGTCGTTTTCTCCTCCATCTTTCCAGAGCAACCATGATTTGACTAAGGCTTTCCTCCCTCCGCCACTTTATCTGAATATCAGGCAATCATGCTATTTGCAATTTATTTATTATTGTTCAACAGAACAATAATTTTCTCCTATTTTTAATATGCTTCTCTTTTATTAGTATTCTGATCTGTTAGTAATATCTTAAAACACCATTTTTAGTAGTATTGGGTGCAATATTGGTTGAAGTTGCCTCACAAAATGGAAAGTTTGAAGAACTTTGGGCCTGCATCAGGTTTGGTTACTCTCACACCTGCACACACACACACACACACACACACACACACACACATTCTCTCTCTTTACAAAGACAAAAATAAAAAATGAGAGATGAGAAATCTCTTTTCTGTTTATTAGAAAGTTCTTAGAAAAGATAGTTGGTTGTCTGTGACACTATTACAAGCAGTATTGAAAACCTATGATTCTCTATACAAACTTGGTGTTTTCTTAAAGCCAAATGACAATCTCAGATGAATGGTGCACATCTCAAAATATCTTTAAAAAACAGAGTCCTTCTTTCTGTGGCTGTAGGAGTAGAAGTGTCCAATTCTGGCCATTCATATATTCTCTTAAAGACCGGCATCTGAATCCTGGCCTATGAGCCCCTTAACACAATACGAATAACATCTTTGACCTATATGAGTTTCGTAGTCAGTACATTTGAATGGTACTTGAAAGTTTCAGAGATCTTTATGGTATAATATTTCAGAGAATTCTTTTCATACAAATGTGAGGGCACCTATTAACTCAGTTTACAGTGGGTAAACTGAGGCACATAGCCTAAGGAAATTAGTGAGAAAGCAAGTGATTAGAAACCCCATCTCGTAGCTCTCAGCCTGAATTTTTTTCCCTCCTCAATTGCCCAGTAAAAAAAAAAAAAGTTTTCAGTATTTCATGTAGTCTAACTTATGTTTCTTGGTACCCACAATTTATCCTTTCCATGTATTAATTAATTTATTTATTTTTAATATTTTTTATTTATTTCTAGGAGAGAGAGAGAGAGAGATAGCGTGAGCAGGGGAGGGTCAGAGAGAGAGGGAGTCACAGACTGAAACAGGCTCCAGGCTCTGAGCTGGAAGTCAGCACAGAGCCCGACGCGGGGCTCAAACCCACAAACCGCGAGATCATGACCTAAGCGAAAGTCGGACGCTTAGCCGACTAAGCCACCCAGGCGCCCCTCCATGTATTAATTTAAACCTTTGTATCTAAACAATTTTTCTTAGTAGATCTGGCACTTAACTTTTGGGATTAAAAAAATAATAATATACATGGAAATTGTTGAACCTGTTTCTGGGCCAATATTTGAGTTCTCATGTCCTCATCTGTTTTGATGAGTAAACCATTGTGTGTTTTATTGGGAACAAACAGGCACTTATCCAAGAGAAATCTGGGACAAGGCAGAGTGTGATGGAAAAGGCATAGATTTAGATTAGCTGAGGATCAGATACTCTCATTGCTACTACCCAATACCTGAGCCTCAGGGGGTTCAGTTTTCTCACCTTTAAAATAGGAAAAGTCATTTCAATTTTGAAGACTTGTGAGGGTTAAAATATCCTTCATAGGGCTTGGCCCATAATAGGTGCTTTGAAGTCAGGTAGCTCTTGAATTTTGAACATCACGTATTCTGTGTGGATTTTTATTCTTAATGTGATGATTGCCATAGACTTTTCAAAAATTTCATTTGTTTAAGTCATCTCTACATCCAAACGGGGCTCAAAGGCAACCCTCGGGTAAAGAGTCTCATGATCTTCCGACTGAGCCAGACAGACACCTTGTCATGGGACTTTCTTACAAGCCAAATTACCTTACTGAAGTTTATCATGGTAACCCAGTCTCCTTGGATGAGGATTCATTCATTTTTTTTTCCTTTCCACAAATATTTATAGAGACTCTACTCTGTGCCAGTCACTGCTTTTCAGGGTTGGGGCTCTACAGAGAAGAGGACACATGTAGTTTCTGTCTTCCTGGGGCTCTCAGTGCCTCAGAGTTGGAAAGAAAAACCCCCCAATAATTTGGAATGTGAAGTGTAAACAAAGAATTTATTGATTTTTTTTTAAATAGAAGACTGATATTTAAATGGGGATTATGATACAGAGAAAAAAATGTCCCTGGGTGAAAGTTGCCTTTTCGCTTTTACTCAGTGCTGTTGAACTTGGGCAGACTCCGGGGCTTTACTGCAGTCTCCAAAGCAGTCTACACATTGGTTAAGATCACTGGCTCTGGAGTCAGACCACCTCGGATCAAATCCAAGCCCTGCCAGTATTACCTTGGGGCTGCGGGCGGGTCATTTAACTTTCCTAAGCCTCAGTTTCTTCATCCGTAAGACTGGACTAAGAGGAACTACTAGTTCCAACTTTATAGGTTGTGGGGAGGAATAAGCAGATAATACATGGAGAGTACTTAGCACAATACCTGCTACGTAAATCTATTCACTAGAAGATGGATGTTATTTTTAAAATAAGGGCTGGAATGAAGAGATCTCTAAGATTCTTTCCAGCTATGAAATTCTAATTTTAGTTCCCTCTCGTATTGCTGAGGCAGGTGAACTCTTTAAGAGGTAGACTGCAAGCCCCAGAGTGCAGTGATGCCCATGTGTTGGTGTCTGCTGTATCCCCAGCACTCAGCTCCGTGCCTCACTGCTGTGCGTGAAGTTCTTGGGGTATGTTTTTGTGAAGTGAAGGGAAGGATGAAAGGAGCTAGAAAGGCAGTTGTTGAAGCTGGTGGGCTCATCTCTGCATAAAGACAGGCTTGTTATAACTACACAATAAAGTGAAAATGCACTACCATTAAAGAATGATGAGAAACAGAAAATGTAAGATAAAATATTAAATTTGTTACACTTAAAAATGTTAATCTTCACACAATTACCATGCAAATCCCCTCATTGCCTAACTATTTAATTGATCAAGTAAATCACAGAGCAGACACGTAAGTGAAAAACCCTGCTGTTGACATTCTCACAAAGCACATTTTCAAGAATATATTCTGTTAACTACTATGTCTGTTACACATGATAACATGCATTTAAAACACACACACACACACAGAGCATCCTTTGCAAATAAGCAGATTTCAAAGGGTTTGGGGGGAAAGCTTTATTTTTGTATGGCAACTTTTGTGATTCCCATTATTCTGTCAAGTGTGAAATCAGTATTAGGGTAACAGGTTTCAGCAGTGTCTTTGTTTTATATAATGTTAGAAGACCTAAGAATTCACCATTTTTTTTCCAGGCAGGTATAATTGACATGTTACTCCAGTGACTGAAGGGTTAATGAATTCTCTTCTCTCCCCCTTTCCTTTCTCTCCCTCCCCCAACCCTCTTGTCCCCCACCTCAATCCCATCATGTGCCTGGTTGACTCTGAAAGAAGGGGCTTGAAGTTGCCCACAGGGCATCCCTTTTCCCAGCCTTCTCCAAGGCCACCTGGGCAGACGGGAGCTTGCCTCCTGTCCTTAGGACACAAAATCCAATCAGGCAGCACGTCTGCTGGTCTCTCTGACTTGCTAGCTGGGAAGAGGGAAGAGAAGCAGAGGCCACTCACATCTGATAGGCCGCATCGTTGTGGCTTTAGGGGGCTCCTGCATCTACTGGAGGAAGTTCTCCCCTATTTTCAAGATAAGGTGCTATTCATGAGAGCAATGTGCTGAACTAATCAGGTTAATTGAGAGGCCCCCAGTCGTCCTCATTGAGCCCATCTCTCCTTCCTGTTAGAGGTAGATAGTGCAGACAGACAGATTAATCGTATTTTAGTTGCCCCTCGCCCCCTCCGAAGCCCATGAAATCCGCAGGCATGTGGGGAGTGTAGGTTCAGCCGGATGTCGTTCAAGCTATGTGAGCATGGGTTCTTCTTGAACAGCACAGCATTAAACAGAACAAAACAAAATGAAAACAAAAAACAAGCTCTCCTCGAGATAGAGAGGAATCCTTGAAATGTCTGATTTCTTCTTCTTCCTGTTCTTCTTTTTTAATGTCGAAACAGTCTCAGATCAACCCGGGATGACTTTTGAAGAATCCAAATGGATTCCTCTGTGGCTATCTTATTTAAGGTTGAAACTTAGAAAAAAAAAATCTCATCAGGTTGTGTCATCAGTGATAGGGAGTTTCTCGGGGTGTGTTTCGATTCTTGTGTCCAAGCCGGACACTGGGGGCTGTACTCCTGACTAATGGCATCTCAGGCCTCCCCCTGGAGCAGCCAAGTAGAGAAGAAAATAGAGCCAGTTCAACTGAATTCTGTGAAGGGCGGAGGTTCCTTCTCTCTCTTCTCCACTCTGAATGATTTGTCATAGTTTAATTTTAAACACTATCATGGACTATTCTTTCTTTCGACCTACCTCTTCCCACCCCCCTCCCCTTTTTTCATGGAAGTTCCAGGAATGACTTTAATTATCTCTACAATCAAATTCTCATTGCTGCCTCTGTGAAAGTGTGTAGTCATAGATTGCAGGGATTATTTTCTTTAGCACTTGGGGATAGAGAAACCGGTTGTTTCAAAATGAGAACCAGCTGGTTCCACAGAGCCCTTATTTAATGGGGAGCCACTTTGTACACAAACCTTCACTCAGGTCGGTCATTACGCCAAGCCCCAAATCAGCAATGTTTGGTCTATCACCCTTTATTAAATGTCGAGTGAGGAGTGATTTTGCTGATATGATAATAATAATAATAATTTAAAAAAACCACACCCTGCATCTTTAAGTTTGCTTCTGCTGAACACTTGGAATTAGAAAAAGCATATCTCAAACTTCTTCCTATGGTAATTATATTGTAGATCGAATTTACCACCGCGCTCTCATAGATCGCTGGTGTGTGTGTGTGTGTGTGTGTGTGTGTGTGTGTGTGGCTCTAGCCCTCTCTAAATCTAGAAAATAAAATTAAGCTCATCTTTCAACATAATCTTTTATGTGACAAGCACAGTAGATAGATGAAGGGTAGATAGCCAAGTTGTGGGTCCCATTAATAGAACCAATTGGAGGGCAGAGATAACCGCTATTATCAAACATCTTTTATGCCATCCTGTAAAATAAGAATGAGGGTGATATACCATATATATTTTGCTGTCTTTCTAGCTTGTAGAAATTGGTTTGTTGTCATACCATGTTAATCTCTAGCAGCACCAAATTCAATTTGAAATGAGGAAAGTACTTTCACTAGTTGACTGTACAAAATACTTTTGAAGCATGCAAAGAACAAAAAAAGCGTAAAAGACATAAAATCACAGTAGATATCCAGTTATGAGAATGATTTGTTTTTAGTCTCGGGTTGCATTTTTGTAAGATAAAGTAATTTGAAGGCGGCAACATTTGTTAAATCAGGGTTTGGAGGATGAAAAAAAGAGCAGCTTCATAAAGATTTTTAAAAATCAACTTTAACAAAATTTTGTCTTACAAATGTGAGAGATTATTTTCTGTTAATAAAATACATGGCTAATTAAAAATATTTTTACATTGACATCAGCACAACAAAATTATTGGAAGAAATGGGAAAAATTTAGATATTTATTCTCACAGTGAGTGTGAACAGTAAACTGAGCCCTGGTATATATGTTTTTACTTGTTTTATTTTTGAAATTTCTGTATTGAAACATGGTTTGGATAAAATCCTGTCTAACGATTTTTTGTTTGTTTGCTTACCAAGTACTCTGATTATGTAATGTCTCTTTAGTTCAAACTGTAGTTCTATTGTATATTTCCTATATCTGTATTTAAGGAAAATTCTGTGGGTTTTTTAATATAAAAAACAAATAACTGTTATATTTCCAGTCACTCAAATTTGAACTGAATTTTACTTCCTGTTTCAAAGGTCAAGGCAGGCTGACCTCAACAGCAGTGTGGAGGCTGCTGAATTATTCATATCATTGACTTTGTGTCAGCTTCCACATTTGTGGAGAGGGATGTTTTATTCATTTATCTCATTTAGGGTTCTTCTCTGCACCTGTTTCTACCATTAAGTACCCTGTAATTTGCATTTGATGCTAATTTAGTTTCATATCAGCCTGGTCCCCCCTTGTTAATTTAATTTTCTAAGACCCTTTTCATTACAGTAGAACTGTTTTCCTCTTTAAAGCAAACATCTATACAAGTAATTGTATAAACTGCCTTTTAAATAATATCTTTTAGAAGATTCCATCGTTTAATTCCTTAATTCCTATAATTAGCCACAGTTTGATTAATGTTTCAAAGGGTTAAATTAAAATGGAGAATTGCTCAAATGCATACTTGAATAATTTCTTATATATGGCAGTGTTAGCATTTTGGTTCTCTTCCTGATAATTCTCAGAACAGTATGTCTTAACAGCAGTAATTTTCTTTATTTAGAGTGCAGTTTAGTTTACTAATAGTAGTTTCTTTCAAATCATGATGCTTTCAACATTATTTGTGAGATGTTAGATTTTTCTTTCATCAAATTATTGATAGACAGTGGCTTAAAAATGTTTCTGCAACATTAATCATGACATACCCGAGATAATAAGGGCAGAATTAGGTCTGATTCTTTGATACATCATGGAAGTTTGGTATTCTGAATATCAGGAAACTGTGCCACATTATAAGTCTTTGTATTTCTGTCTGCTGCTCAGAGTAGACTGCCTGGGTATTCCTCAGTTTCCCACACATAGAGGTTGTAGCAAGCTCTTGTTTGCGTACCTATGAGGACTTGCTGGGCTTCAGTCCCCACCGAGCTATTGAGGAAATTAGGAGTAAGCTGTGTGGGGAGGTCCAACTGAAACCAGGGCTTACCCTGGTAGGAGTAGCCATGCCCCTAGACTGTTCCTTGGGGATTGGGAGGTCATGAGAACTAGCAACTCCTATAAACCAGGTATGCAGCCTCCTGATTGTGGGGGAAAGAACTCTCCCTCAGTGCTTTCCCTGTAACCATTTGGAAGGTTTTTGACACAAACAGGTCAGTATTTCTTACAGTCTCGTTTAGAGGTGGGGATTTAAAACAGGGGTATGGATTATGAATTCAAGTTCTATGGTACACGGAAATGATGGAGAAGGGAAGGTTGTGGCAGTGACTGAATGTTACTAAGAGGTTAGTCCAAGCTCTGCCGTGACCCTTCTTTCCACTGGCCTGAATGAGTTTTATCTGTTGCTCATATTCTCTGGGGATACCAAATGGTGCAGTCGCTTTAGGTTTCCAGAAGGATTTCAGGCCTATTGAAACTGGAGTTTGAAGGTGGCTTCTCTTGTTCTTTCAGTTATAAATGATTCCGGGGGCCTCCCACAAACAACTTTGCAATTGTGGAAAAGTGAAAGGGAATCTCGATTTTCTAGCAGACAGCTTCATCTGTCTGGTTTTGAGACAGGGCAGTGGGTGGACTGTGAACTTCCCACACACCCCCTTTAGCAGGGGACTTCTCTGGTATGCCCCATCACCGTGAATTTTTCACATCCCATGGTTTATTAAGTTAGCTTTGTGCTTCTGCTGGTGGCTCTAAAGCAACATGAGAGTTTTCAGGGTTGAAATGTGGAATCTTTATTCATTAACGGAACATTTGCTTACTGACTGATCCTCTCTTCTCCCCCCTTAGATATTTGTAGCTAGGGCAAGTTTGAGTTCCACCAGAAAAGTCTCCTTAGGGTTTGATTAAACAGTCGGGTTTAAAAACAATAAGGAATATTTGCAGAGCTTTTAAGAATGCAGCTTTTAAGAATGCAGATAAAGTTTTTCCACCCAAGCCTCTTTGGTGCTTGGAATTCTCCTGTTAGAGTCTCATACCTTTAGCTTAGAGCCTTTGATCTTTCCTAAAGACATACATTACTTTGGGGAAGCTAACGCTTTAATTCAATCACTCATCTACCTCTTTGAGGGAATGAAATAAAGATTTTACAGTGTTCGGCTCTTTTCAGCATGTAGAGAGCTCTTTGACCTATATTGCTTTACTTCCCATGACAGCACTGTGAAATAGGTAGGGGTTTTTGCACCCATTTCACAGATATGGAGAATGAATAGTTTAGTTTCATAAAGGTAATAAACTAGCCAGATCTCAAGGGAAGGTTTTCAGAAGAATCTAAGTTCTTGTAGGAACGACCAAGTTTCCCTTTGAACTGAAGAGACTCTCAGAGATTACAGTCTATTCTCTTCATTTTACAGATGATAAAGGTGAGGCCAGCAGAAGCTCAGTAACATTGCCCAGAGATTTAATTAGCCTCAGAGCCAGGACCATGAGCCAAGTCCCTGGCTCTGATTCCAGTGGCTTTTCTGCTACTACTCTGGCCATCTGGGTCCTGCTTTGCTCTTCATTTCACCTTGTGTGAGATCAGTCTCAGGGGAGGCTAGAACTTGTATTTTCTGGATTTGAGTCTAGGGAAACCCATGAACTCTGCATCTCTAACAACACCCAGAATGGTACACCGAACATACAAGAAGCATATGTTAAATCACTTCTAAGAAATTATAACAGTCCTGGGGAATGGGAAGCTACAGAATGTCCCCTTCATAAAATATTACTTTATTTTTAGAGCTTACGTATTTCATTCATTTGCAACTGTGCTTATTTATGCTATGTTGTAACACTGCACGAAATTGCAATTGTTGTTTATATTTGTCAGAATATTTCATCAATAGTCATCTTTCAGTAGGAATTTTATAAAAGTTCTTCTATTCTAGACATCTCATCATGAGCAGTTGTCTCTGACTATTACCTATCCCTAGAAGGCACTGACATATATAAATAGTGAAATTGGCAATTTTCAAAGTGAGTCCTAAATTTAAAAATTATCTTATGTTTAAACCTAAACAAATTCAACAAACTGTCCTTTCCAGAAATAATAATAAAGGAAATGAGGTATTGTTGTAAGATCAAATTCTGAAGAAATCGTAGTGGAAGGGGGGAAAAGTACATTGAACTTCCCTCTGCTCAGAACTGCCTTTGTGTCCCATGTTGCCTGAGAAGGTTTGTCATACCTTTTGAACTGCCAAGGATGGGCGGAAGTCCTGGGCATGGTGCTGAGAGAAATTGGTAGTCCCTGGCATAGTCTCCAGTGAACCGCAGGAGAGGGATTCCGAAAAGCAAAGGGGCATTCACAAGGGAGGCTGGAGTGGATGATAAGCAGCTTCCATACTTTTTGAGGTTGTGGGAGATAGAAGGAAGCAGCCTCTAGGTTATAGGCTTATCTGGCCTGCCTAAAACGATTTGGCTGGCTTGTAGAAACTTTAGCTTTCCATCTTTGTTCAAATGTGTGACTGACTGTCACTTACCTAAGTGCTGTGTCTTTTTCTCCTGCCTCCACTATTTGGTTGTTGAGGGCAAATGCCTAGTGTAAAAAAGATGAAATTTTAAGTTCATGTATCTTCTTTCCTTCTCTTTTTCTCTCTCGCATCAGCACAAACCATTCGACAAACCGAATTCCCTTGTGCTCCCAAATGTTTGGATGTTGGAACCCAGAAAGAATAGTTCTGCTAAACCTATAAAAATTGTTTCATGGTGGGATATACTCTTGTTTGGGAGCCATTGTTTTCATTGACAGAGGTGATAGAGACAGACATCCATTGATTTCACTGACCTCAAGTAGAATAGATGAACCGACATGATATTTATTCACTAAATATTTGGGAAGCATCTACTGTGTAACATAAAATGTAGCCCCTATCCTTGAGTGGGGACTGCCCTAGAGGTATCATGTGTCATTTCTGGGTCCCTCACTCATTAAGGAAAGAACATTTGGTATGGAATATCCCCTTTTCTTTTCCAAATCACCACCAGTTCCATTGAGTCACATCTTTCTCCTATATCACCTGGTTCCCTCCCTCCTTTTCATGAAGTAACTCATTATGAATCAGATTCAGCTTAGGATAATGTCCTACTATGTTAATTCTTAATCTTCAAGATATTATTACTTTCATTACAAACCCAAATTTGAGAATATCCTTCTGTTAAGGAGTGAGCATGCTTTGGTTCTATGATAGGTCTGATAAGTTAAATCACTTGAGCTGAAGTTGGATTTTTCATTTGTAATGAAAATGAGAAGCAACCTGGTATAGAATGCTGAACTAGGACACAGGAGACCTGGTTTTTAATACCGCCTTCGCCATTATTTAGATATGTGAGCCTCCTCGGCGAGTCTCTTAACTTGTCTTGGTTTCAGTTTCCCCATTTATAAAATGATAGAATTGGATGCTTAGGATCTTTAAGGTTCCCTCTCTGTCAATGATTTTCACGCTCTATACTCCTATAAATCTAGTCACCTCTTATATCTAACATTGGACAGTAGCTTATTCTTAAACATTTACTTGGGCAGCAGGTGTACTATTCAGTAAATAGCAGCCTCACAGTTAGAATTGAACAACCAGCAATATTCTCAACCACCTTTCACTTTTCCTTCATTACTTTGTCCCAGGTATCAGCAAGGTAATAAAAGGGCAAAGCCACTTTAAGGTAGAGGGCAACTGGGGGAGGTCATTAGATGATGTACCTTACAAGGCTAATTGAATTGGTGTATTTACATTTATTGGTAAGCATAACTCAGGCAAGATGGGAAAGGGAGCTAGCAAAGAAAATTGTAGGTTTGTAAACTATGAGGCACGTGGACAGGCACATTCATCTACGAGAGACAGTAACCCCATAAGGCCATCAGAAGAGACTACCTCTGTGACACCCCAGTGCATCTAACCAGATTTTCTGGTTTAGCCTATTCCAAAAGGAGCAGCCTAACTGTTGATGTATGAAGATATACACTGAGTTGCACATAGCACATACTTATTAAATAATTGGTAATTTCCAGCAGATATTACTTCATAGCTGTACTTTTGGGGTGGATAATTCCCTTTAAGACCAAATAACTGAGTATCGTTAGAATAAAGCTATGAGATTATATGCTTTGCTAGAATACTGGGCTTGTGCTTGTGTGTGGGAATACAGTGTATATCTCTTTAGCTTAAAGAAATTTGAATCTCACAAAATCTCAAAAACATTTTTTCTTTTGTTAATTGGTAGAGATGAGAGACCAAGAAATAAAACTTTGTCCAGGATTTTATATATGTAGAATATGTAGATATATATCTACATGTGCATATATTAAAATTTGAAAATTTTGAACCCTTATATGCAAACATTATAATATTTTGACAGATTACCAAGGAAACAAACTTGTGAGTCCACAGATAATGACTTTCTGAGAATTCCAGGTACAGAATAGGCCCTCTCAGGATTTCCTGTTTTTCGGTTTCTTTCCTTCATTTCTTATTTTATGTCCAATAAACCTTTACTTTAAGCAAGATCAAGTGTTAAGACAAACCAACTACAGAGCTAATGTATTGAACATTAATTCTATAGTAATGCCCCATAAAAACCAAAAGAAATAAGACTATTAAAAGAAATCCATATGTCTCTGGAATTTTTATTTAAGTTTATATTAGCGATAATGACCTTGGTTCCAGGGAATTTGGTAACGATTAATGACCAGCAAGGGGTCACTGGCCCCATGGAGCTTTGGGCCACCAATCCCTTACAACATGGATGAGAACTGGTCATTTATCCCAAAGAAGTGCCCTGAGGTGAGGGCCTTATCCTTTGCCATCTGATTATAATTTAACCCCAGCTTTTAAAGGGCTCTTAGGAGCAAAGACACAATGGGTCATGCTTTCAGTATTTCAAAGAGTTTACTTTTGCCATTCAATTCATAACTGAGTATCATTGAATAGAGTTGTCAAAATAAAGTTGATAATTATGTTCCTTTCATTCTGGGGTGTGTGCACTGATTTTCTGTCCACATATCTGCTGGCTTGTATTGGTGTAGTATGCATCCGTGTATATGCTTATAGTCATATTCCTGTGTCTGGTGTGTGTGTGTCTGGTGTGTGTGTGTGTGTGTGTGTGAAAGAGAGAGAGAGATGTTAAAACACTTGATGCAGTATAAACAGAATAAAATTAAATTTGAGTTACAGAAACTTCAATCATATCAGTCTTATTTACAGGTTGGTAAGGACATAGACATAGTTCTGTAATATGTAATATATAAAATATGTAAAATACTCAGCTGGAGGCTGAGTAAAACTAGTCTTTTCCTGAGGTGCACATGACTGGTGGCATGGTGACTGGCATTGACTTTTACACATTCTGTGTGCTTTTTGTAATTGCTATTGGTGATGATGATAATAATAGCTAACATTTATTAAGCTGTATATATTTGCTAAATATTCTTTCTTTAATCCCTTACAATAACTCTATGTGGGGAGTATTCTTATTTCCTCCCATTTTATAGATGAGGAAACAGGGACTCTGAGAGGTTGAATAACTTGCCCAAGGTCACCACAGCTATTAAGTGTGGGAGCTGGGACGCCAGCCCTGCTGTGTCAGACCCCAAAGATCAGGGTCTTAATCATGACACCATTCTGCCTCTATTAAAAACTAACATTTCCATTTTTTGAGTGCAGCCTTTAATATATTCATTTAGGCAAATTTCCATCCTTTGCTGGCATAATCACTATTCCTTTTGTTGGTCATTGCTCCCTTGGGTTTTTCTCAAACATGGTCAGAGGTGCCCTGGACTTTTTAAAGATGGAAGAAAGGCCACATGGCCCTGCATAATTTGACCGACACAGCTGTGCAGTTGGTTGTCTCATTTAAATTACAACCACAAAAAGGATGTGCCAGGCTTCACTGACACAAGGCTAAGGGCAGGAACACGAAACGGTTTCCTGAACCTGCCCTGGGTTACTGCCAAAGGTACGCTGCCACGCTCAGCAGGGTCTCATGGACCACTGAAGAGGCAGTGAGCCTCACTAAAACAATTATCCCTCCCCGGGCCTCTCCCGAAGAAGGTTCGCAGCTCCAAATTCTCAGGGTAAAGGATCTGTCCATCTTTTCATTCCAGCTTGGAATGGCTGACAGAGTCAGGAACTTGGAGACAATTAAGCTGAGAGTGAGGGGGAAACCAAAGATGTGGGATTTAAAAGGCTGGTGTTGGAGAGGATCATCTTGACAGGCTGTGGCTCAGAGAGAAGCCCCAGACTGATCTGCAGAAAAGACTCAACACCAA
Organism: Crocuta crocuta; assembly: GCF_008692635.1. NCBI lineage: Eukaryota > Metazoa > Chordata > Mammalia > Carnivora > Hyaenidae > Crocuta > Crocuta crocuta. The sequence goes on along the minus strand of NW_027532679.1, from coordinate 4,193,790 downwards.
AACTTGTAACCGCAGACCAGGAGGTATTCATGAGACCTGACAAACCTACTTTTAATACAAAGTTTCATGTGTATATTTTTTGCTGTGGGTTTTTTTTTTTTCCCGATATCATTTGGAATTCGGTGTGATTGTCCAAAGGGTAGCTTTCATGTGCAATATTTTCCTCTTTGCCTCAGGATAGTTAAGAGCTTTTTGGGGGGCTGTGAAGCAATAAATCTTTGTCTACGTGACTTTCAATTTCTTCTTTTTTGGTGGAATTTTTACATTGCATATTTTTTCCCCTTGCTAAATGATTTTTAACATCAATTACTTCGTTTTCTTTCCCATCTTTCCAAAGTCATTCATGATAGATGCTTCCCAAGTCAGATTTATTAAAATTATTATGTCTTTCTGAAACAAACATAACCAAATCTTCCAAGAAAGTTCATAAATAGTGATAGGATTTTTTCGCATGTGAGTGTATTATGAGCCTGTGTGTGTGTGTGTGTCTGTGTGTGTGATGCCATGTAGGTTTTGTGTAAACATATGTATGTAGTAGGACCTTTGTATTGCAACTAATGCCCAAGGAACGTATTTTGAGCCTGCCGGGTTTTTAACAAGTTATGCCAAAGGGGAGGTGGTGGACATTATTTTCCCCCTTTCTAGAGAAAAAAATTAAAACAAAGTGAATGAGGACAAGCGGTGCACGTGCTGGGCTGCTTGGGACTGCAGAACCGCACAGCGGGCTGGGCTGGAAGCCCACTGAGCCAACCCGCGGATGTTTCTTCCCCCCTCTCGATGCCTCTCAGTAGTGGCATTGTGGGGACTCATGAATTACTTCTTACAGTCGGGGCTCCTTGCTATAAATCCAGCCTGGTGCCGAGCGCACTGTGGGCAGCGAAGCACAGAGCAGGGGCCGCCGGTGTTTGTGTTGTTGTTAGCGACACAGAGCGAGTTCCTCCTAAACGGAAAGGCCCCGGCTCCAGTTTGTCGCCAGTGAAAGCCGAAACANAACTGGGCGCACGCATGATGCCCTGACCCCTCCTGTTATGCGCCTACCCATTCCATCTCACTGCTTGTCTGCGTACTGCAGAGAATTTAAAAAAAATATATAGACCCTTTGTGGTGTGGCTTTAAAATGGTTTTCTTTCTCAGGATATCCTGTGTCTGCCTTGCGGGGGGTGGGGTGGGGGGAGTTCATGGGTTGGTTGGTTAGGAGATGTCTCCTATCCCTTTAAGAGGTAAAAACATGAAAAATGTAAATGTAGGGACTTTAACACTTCCCCCCTTCCTAACATTCATATAATTGCTGTTAAGCCACATTGAAAACCCTGGGGCCTGGTGTGCACCAGGGTAAAGTTACATTTCACAAGCAGAAAATTGACTCACCACTTAGGAAAATTGGCTACCAATTATGTGTCAAAGGCTCTAAAGTCAGACCTGAGGTTTTCTTTCGCCAGAATGTGAAATTAAAAAGCACACAGGCGCCCAGCTTTGTCCCCTCTCCCTTTTCCCAGGAGAAACTTCTTTCTTGCAACGGAGTTTCTAAGTTTCCTTCTGAGATGGGTTCTGGGTCTGGCAGGAGGGCTCTTGGCCCACAGGGGGGTGAGCTAGCAGGAAGAAAGGAGGCTGTCAACTGCTAGCAGTTTGTGTATCCACAGTATTTAAAAATCTGCTTACGAGATATGGGGAGAAAGTTCTTTCGCCGCAGGTGACCCAAGGTCTGAGAGCTGTGACTGAGGGGTCCTGGGGCTGAGGGGCTCCAGAGAAAAGCCCCTGGGATATCTGCTGTCTCTCGTGACAAGGCTGTCACACCCATACAGTGTGCAGAGCCCATTCTAGAAGCTCACTGATTGCTCCTGTTGTAGGAGGAGTTGACCTGGCAGGGCGGTGGGGACAAGTTCCAGAAGCAGAGGGTCAACATGGCGGGTAGAAGGCAGGAGACAGAACAGGGGTTAGAAGGAGAGACACAGGGAGACAGACAAGGAAGAGAGCGATGGAGGCAGGAAAGGAGGGCAGGAGGGCAGGAGGGAGAGAGGGAGAGAGAAAGGGAGGGGAGTGGAGGGAGAGAGAAATGACTGAGAAGGTAGGAGAGAGGAAGAGGGTATGGAGTATGCAGGAGAAGGAGGCGGGGACAGAGGAGGGTGAGAGGAGAGAGTCAGTACTCTGCACATCACCTTATCTCCTGACGCCCCGTTTTTGCCACTGTCCCCCATTTTTTCTGTGTGCAACTTTCTCTGCACACTCCTTGCCTTCTGTCAAGGCCGGCTTTCTGTTGCTGGTGGAGTGGCTCATCCCAAGTTTTGTTCCTAATAAGCCTTGAAATCAAGCCTCATTTTCTGCCTCTAGAGGGAGAGAAAGAGAAAGCGTTAGGACCTGCCAAATTGAATGAATCTGCTGTGGTGTGTTGGAGAGAGTTGTTTTGCAGGACGACCAGGATGCAAATTCGTACTGGAAATTATCCCAAGATACGCATCCCTCCTGACAACAGGATGTGATATGTAATAATTTTAGTGAGAAAAACCATCCTAGTTTTGCCTTCTGGGAAATCTTAATGCTCACTGTTTGATTCTCACTTTGGAAAATTTCCAGAATTCCCAAGAACTGTCTTAAATCCTCAATGATTTTGACAGAGAAGACTGTTTTGTCTAAGGGGACAGCAATTCTAGGGCTGAGTCTCACCCAAAAGATCTAATTTCAAGTTTGTCCTGGCATCTTAGCTGGAACAAAGAGGGAAAAAATTTATACTCTGCAGAATCTTTAGTTCACCTCAGAGTCTTTACTGGTTTAAAAAATGTATGTCTATGTGACTTTTCCTTATTTAGCAGTTCAGAATGTGAAGGTTTATGTTTTTCTAATCAAGACCCAAACATTTTGAGTGGATTTTTTCCTCTATCACACTCTGTATCTGACAAATCTTTTCCAGTTTTAAGAATCTTACAGGCCCTCTCAAGTGATGTTAATTAGAGAAGCCTTCTATCCACTAAGTATTTTCTTAAATGTATAATTGATTGTGCAAGGAAGGAAGAGCTGCAGGAGTGGAAATCATACATCATTTCATTATTAATGGCAATGTCTAAATAAAATGCAGACTTTGTCATGCTAATGGATAGCTGAGTATGTTTAAATCAGAAGCTTTTTTTTTTTTTTTCTTTCTTTACCGTTCTGGGATCATTTTAGCAAGTTTAAGTGACATTTAATATATTGATAGATATGTTCTAACATTCTGGGCCAATGCTGGGAAAAAGATCCAAATTGAACTCCAAGAACTTGAGGGAATGGTGTGACAAAACCAATGATTTGGGAAGCCACATACTTTACCTGCTTTTTACTGTAGTGAAGAAACTGGAATTTTACTTGGATTTAATTCACCAGATATGTCTTTAGCACTTACTATGTGTAACTCTATACAGATGGTCTTCATAGGCAACAGAACTGGAAGAGTTTCTAAAGTTTCTGTTTTCAGTTTCTCATGGACACTGAAATGGCAATTTCCATTGGAATCTGTCTCAGTTTGGAACTTCTCCTGACCGTAGACCTTCCACAGGGATTTGGATGTGGGTAGTTTATGTGGGCATGATCCCAGGAAGCAGGAAGTGAGGAGAGTGAGAACAGATAAGGAAGAAAAACTAAGACAATGATGCATTATCAAAGCCACTGCTTAGGTAATAGGTGCTTGATCACAATGGGATGTCCTAAGAAGCAGAGTAAACTATGCCCCTAGAATTATGCTTCTGAAGGACAAGAGGTTGGAGCATTTATTTCCCAGCCCCTGTAGCCCATTGGTAGAGGGTTGTCCCTGGGTACATTGACACCCTGATACTTGTAGGCTGTGCTTGTGCGCAGACCACGCAGCTCCTTCAGTGTTGGCATGCCATGGAAGGTGAGGTATGTGGCTGAAATCAGAGTGGACCACAGAGATGGGAGACAGGTATCAGAGTCGTCTGTTACTGGCTACAGGGAGGGAAGCTTCTGAAGTCTCTGAGAGTTCATCCTTTGTTCTTTATTGAGTACCTGCTGTCTGTTTCTGCATAGTAGGCTTTCAGTGATTGTTGAATCAATCAGTGAGCATATGAATGCATAGACAATAAATGTTTAATGAGTGCTTATTGTATTCTGGAGACTAGTCTGTCTTCTGCATTTAAGTGTGTTCATGTTGTCAGACCAGGTGTTGTGGTTTTGCCTTGGAAAATATGGTGCCAAATATGGAAATATGGTACCTATCTCTTGACAGGTGGGAAAGATATGAAGATGAATAAGACATGATCTAGGCTTCTTACCTTCACCCTTAAATACAGGCAGTTCTGGCTTTAGATAATGCATGTTTGCCTTTTACCAAGGAGCAAGAATCAGAAAGTAGATTTTGGTGGGGAATTTGGGGGGAAAATAGAGATTGGAGTCCATGAATCTCCTAAAAGTTTTGGGGAAGTGGGTACTGTGGCAGTAGAGAAATACCAGTGCATAGCAACTGGTGGAAAAGGAAGTTGAGAAGAAAGTGAGGCCAGTGGCTAAAGGTCCCCAAAGGCCATGTTAAGAGGTATGTCTCTTCTTTTGTAAAGAGCCATTTTTTACATAATTTGGGGATATAAAATCCATGTTGAGAAACTTAGTGTCCAAACGTGAACTCTCAATTCTGTTTCCTAAACCTGGTCATCTTCAAATTACTGACAGATTTGTCTATCCCTTCAGCTGTAGAAACCTGGGAATTACCCTGGCCACTGCCTTCTCATTTATTCCCACAGTCACATGAGGTATCTCTTAACTTTGTCCTCCTCATACCACGCCCACTCCTTACCCAAACGCCTACTGTAAGTCCGCCACAAGGTCCTGCATCTCCATTTGACCTCTTTAGAATCCATTCGTTCCACACGGGAGCCAGAGGGAGCTTTGCAGAATTCAAGACTGATAGTGCCCTTCCCTAGCTTAAAGCCCATCAGTGACTTCTTATTGCTTTGAGGATATAGAGCAGATTCCTTATATGCTGTTCGTATTGCTTCTGTCAAGGATGCTCCCTCCCTTATTGAAATAGTTAAGTTCAACTCATCCCTCAGATTCTAGCCCCCTTTCCTCAATTTTCAGAGACACTTGCACTGACCTTCCCAGCTAGGTCAGTTCTTAGTGTTGTATGCTGAGCTGCATGGTCACTATTTTATCCTGATCCAGCACCGTTCCTGACACATAGTAGGGGCTCAATAAATGTCTATCAGGTGATTTGTTGTATGTTAGGAATCCAGCTTGTAGCTGTGGGGGGGTATGGATCCTGTCCAGTGGTGCACTGGAGCTGCCTTACACTTGCTCATAAGAAGCAGCAGAATGAATCTCTTCCCACCTTTGTTAGTGATATTTCATTGGTAGCTTAAATCATTTATGGTGGGAATAGTTACACCATGGAAATAGGCAAACACTTCAAAGTAGGGTTCCTTCCATCCACTTTACCAGAACTGCTGATCCTGTCAGTCATGGTTACGATGAAACCTTTTGTTTCTCAGAATTTCCTTCCATACTGAGTCATTGTCATTAGGTTTCTGGAGGGGAGAGGCCATATCTTATTAGGCTTTGAGTTGCCAGTATGTAGCAAAGTTTACAACTCAGTAAGCATTTGTTTTAAAAAAAGTTCTAGCATGTTGTACTGTCTGACCTACCTAACATACTCCTACAGAAAGAGATTTTGAAATGATACTTTGACCTCTTTAGGCCTCTTTCCATCCACCACCCCACTTAGGCCAATCTCTCTTACACATTCTACTTATGTTGTAGAAGCATATTTTATTTAGCAGGATTCATGTTATCATGGACAACCTGGCACAGTTAAGTAAATAGCTGAATTTCACAATAAAGCTTATGGGTTCAATTCAACAAGATTATTGAGGATGTGTTTTGTGGGAGACCCTGTTGCTGATATGTTAGTGTAACAGAAGCTTTTCTGCACACAGGTGATTGTCCCATTGAGAGAAATATAGATGTATGTAGAGAGCTAACCAATAAGATGTGTGAGATGGTGTGACAGTATCAGGGAATGCAGGGAATTAAGGGGCTAATTAATTCCATATGGGCTGAGGGAAAGCCAGGGAGAAATGATATTTGAGTTGGAGTTGTGGGGGTGGGGATGAGCACTGCTGTAGACACTGGACCCCAGAGGCAAGGAGACCAAGTAAGGAAGTTACTCTGATAGTAAGACCCAGAGACGGTGAAATCTCGGTTAATACTAGTGGTGGCAGGAATAGAGGAGAGTGGGCAGTGAACAAAGGATCAAATTGGTTGTGGGGAGATGAGGAAGAACAGAACCAAGAAGAACTGGGGCACCTGGTCATCTTGGGCGGTAGAGGATGTGACTTTTAATTTCAGGGTCATGGGTTAAGCGCCATATTGGGTGTGGAGACTACTTAAAAAAACAAGGAAGTGAAGAGCAAGAGGAAGAGGAAGAAGAAGAAGAAGAAGAAGAAGAAGAAGCAGCAGCAGCAGCAGCAGCAGCAGCAGCAGCAATCAAAGCTGTCCAGATCATTTTCCCGTCCCCCCTTTTTTTTTGTAATGGGAAGATGGGAGAATTGAAATGATCTAAATATGGTTTCTTAATGTTCATGTTATCTTGACTAATTTTGATAAGACTTTATGACAACTTTATCTCAAGCTGCTGCAGTCTCAATAGAAATTGGATTGTAGGATGCACAATTTAATTTAGTCAAACAGCTTTGGACTTGTATTCCATTTCATTGGCCCCAAGTTTCATTATTCTCATTGTCTAGAACTTAATTCCATTTCTTTTTTTTTTTTTAATTTTTTTAAATGTTTTATTTATTTCTAGGAGAGAGAGAGAGAGACAGCGTGAGCAGGGGAGGGTCAGAGAGAGAAGGAGTCACAGACTGAAACAGGCTCCAGGCTCTGAGCGGTAGTCAGCACAGAGCCCGACGCAGGGCTTGAACCCATGAACCGCGAGATCATGACCTAAGCGAAAGTCGGACGCTTAACCGACTAAGCCACCCAGGCGCCCCAACTTAATTCCATTTCTATTTGAATCACTCATTAAGCACCTTGAAATTATGTATGCAGTATGTTTATAGGATAACATATGTAGATAAGAAGCACCCTTCACCCAGTCTTAAATAAACACTGTGGATTTGTTAAATAAATTTAAGAGTTTCAGATCATTTCTTGTATGTGACAAAGTTGTAACTTTGCACCTCCAATGCAATTAGGATTCCTTTTTTCCCCTTCTTTTAAATACAATGAGAAAAAAGAGTAATAGTGTTTTCATGTTGAGTCAGAAGGGGTGGGGAGTGTGGAGGAAAGAGATGAAGAGAATAGAGGGAGGGAGCATATACAACTTCTCTTTTGGGTTTTGGCAGGAAGGAGTAATTCCCATCAACTCAGCTTGGCTAAGAGAGGCCTCCAAATAGGAGTTCTTGAGATCTCTGACTCTTCTTCACATAAAAACTTTTTTAAAATAATAAAAAAAGGAGAAATTACAAATGATCTGGTCTTGAAGGCCAAAAGTCTAATCTTTGATGTTGGCTTTTCGGAAGTTAAATAATAAACTACAGTTTCTTTTTTTCCTCTTTTTAAAGAGGACTACTTTATAAAGCCAATCTTTATAATAAAAAGAAAGAAAACATAAATAAAAGACACTCAAATATTTATACAGTTATTCAAAGGATTAAATGTATTTGGTAAGGTCCTAAGGTTATTTAATATTTTTCCCTCCTTTTGAGTCTTTGTTTTTAGCTCTGGTACATTGAGGATATTTTTTTTCCTGTGGTTTTGTTTACAGAAATTAACTAATTCCCTTATGGTCCTGGCAGAAGTTGCTTTAGAAATGTGCAAATATGAATGAATGAGAAAAGAGATATGTAGATGAGATAAAGAACTATTTTAACAGTTGCTGTGCTCTTTATATTACATTGCTTAGTTAACAGTATTGTTGAATAGATGACAAAATTTAAAAAATTAGTAACAAGCTACTTATTTGACAGAGGTAAGAATCTCACAGATTCATACTCTGAAAAAGAATAATTTTGCTTTAAATTTTTATATTCTCTGTGTCAATGTCCGTGTTTAGAGGTATTTTCTTCCATGTAAATTGGGAAAGGGGAGCAATAGTTAGTTTATATGTTAAAAATGCAGTGACTTTCTACTTGTCACAAGTCCGGGCCAGTTCTGTGAACATCTTCCATCTCCTGCACCGAAGCTAGGCTCCTCCTGTGAAAACAGATGAAAATTGTCTTCAGGGTTGTGGTTTGTTTCGTTGTATCAGAATTTAAATACCCAGACAGTAGCCTCTGGTAGATGAAAGCAACAACAATAATAACACCACCAGCTACAATGCCTTGATTAACTTAACAGCTCTTGGAAAGTCCCAATATTATAATTTCTTAGTTGGCTAATAAATCGGAGGTTGGGGCCCAATATCTTCCACTGAGATTGTCACTTTCAGTTTAGGATGAATTAAACTTCCCTTAACAAACATTAGCAGGTATTCTATGTAGTTAAACATTTTGTTAAGTAGATAACTTCTTCACATGGTATACACTGAACATCATTTTCAGATACGATAACATGGTTATGATCAATATAGATTTATTCAACAATTATGTGTTGTATAAAGGCCCCTGGGAGAATTGTATAACATGGTCTCTACTCTCAAAGAACTTCTCACCTAATGTCATTTTTCTATAATCCAGAGGATACCTCAGTGACTTGCTGTGAATTAGGGTCATAATTATGACCATCATTTATCATTGTACTGTGACTGTGCAAGTGCTGGTTAATAGGGGTTTCAGATGATAGAATGCAGGATAAATCACATCACCTTTTCCTGGAGCAGTGTCTTGGTGAGCTGAAGCAGAAGCGGAGAATGGAACTGATATCATTTCCATCTGCAAGCCCTCATGACATATGAAGTGCCGTGAGACATTTATGGCTTTGCTGCTACCTTCAAGACCTTTGGCAGAGTCTAAACTTATTTTGGTCTCTCTCTCTCTCCCCGCCTCCCCAATTCTTTCTCTTACCCCTCCCTCTTGTCAGCTATTTCCAGCTGTTTATTTTTATCTTACTCAGAGATGTTAAATGAAAGGCATAATTTGAATGTAAATCGTGGTTGTATCAGATCTGGCTAGAACAGTAAGACAGTGTTAGCAGTTTGGGTTCCCCTGGCTAATGTATGTTGCACTGAGTTACAGCGAAGGTAAGTTTGAAGTAGTGGCTCATTCATTCATTCATTCAGTGAACACCTACTGAGTGCCAAACAAAGATTGTTGAAGATCTTGCATAGACTTTTTAGTGCAGCAGAAAAGACAGCCATTCAAGGAATCACAAAAATAAAGGTGAAGTTAAAAGAATCACATAAATAAAGGTGCTGTGAAGGCTACTGCCAGAAGATGATTTGAGTGAAAATATCAGGGAGGAGTGAAACTGGTTTACTGAAGGGGGTGGTCAGGGAATGTGCCCCTGGAAAGTGATGATCAGACGGAGAGCAAACCTCTATGTCTGCGTGCTCCTTTTAGTCAGAGTGCAGTGTAGGAGAGTAGAAATAGCACGGATACTGGAACCAGGTAGATGAGTGTTCAAACCTGCTGTCTACTGTAAACTAGCCACATGACCTTGGATGAGGAACTATATCTCTTTGAAACTTAGATTTTTCATCTGCAACATTGGGATAGCAACATCCATCCTCCTGGATTGTTTTGTGTTATATGGATAATACATTCTTTAAATGCCCAATTCAGTTAAATAATAGGTGCTTATTATTATTATTTCATCTATGACAAAATGTGACCTATGTAAATCAGGTCTTATCCTTTCCTGAGAGAAGTTTTTGAAGAGGCCTTTCTTGACCACCTAACCTAAAATAGCTCCCTACCACAACATTATGCTTAACTTTTAATTTTTTTTGCTGTCAACATTTGAATAAAATAATATACGTAACACTTCTCTTGTGAAATATAATAAATCAAGAGCCAAGAGTCTTTTCTACTGAACTTAAGACCTTAGTCTTTTTAAAATTTCAGATATTGATGTAGATGAGATCTATGGTATAATTCTAGTTATAAGATGGATTTTTTTTTTCTTTAGGAAAGTCTAGAAGATGGTAATTATTTTAAGCTTGAACACAGTTTTTGTTGCTGGGGGACCAAAAAACAAACATACACACATATAACATACATACACACAAAGAAAAAATGTTTTTCCTTTGGGAAAATGGTAATATGCCTAGGCTGGTTTGGAGGAAGTTGATTGTTTCCCAACCAGAATGACATTTGGGATAACATTTGAATTGGTTGACCATGGTTTTAGGTAAATAAACTCTGAAATAGGGTCAGCTTTTAGATCTATGGTGGAGGAGGGGCTCTGGGCTAGGATGCGTGAGCAACGCTGAGTTCTGGTTCTGGCTTTGCCTTTGCCTTTGGTTGTGTACCTGAGACTTGTTTGTTTGCTTTCCTTGGCCCAAGTTTCTTCACCTCTAAGTTGAGTGGATGACATGGCCTCCAAAGTTTAACAGTCCTTCAGACTGTGCCTCTGTGGTCTTCTCAGATCTATGTTCTTTGGTGAGCAGAGGGTGCAGGCAAGGGCCAGGTCCCAGGGAGTGAGAGAGGTTGGCTGCAGGTGTGTGTCCCTTAATGCCAATGTGCCAGCCCTGGTAAGTTGGCGCTGACTACAAGCTTCTTTGCATGGGAAAAAGTTCTCTTCCAATTACACAGCAGTTTTGTGGTGGCTGAGGGCTATAATGGGAATGCTTTGCAGCCAAAGCACTCTCATTCATAAATTCCACTGTGCCACTCTCTAATTTTTTTCTTTTGGATAGATCAGTGTGTTGTGGTTCCCTCTACCACAGTCGTGCTAGCAAATGTAAGTAGTTAAATATTGTCATGGCCTTTAAGTCTCTGCAATAGATGGACATGACAGTGTCAATCATGAGCAATATATGGTTAAGTAAATAAAAGTCAACTGACCCTGTATCTTCTAGGAAGCTGTCTTTAAAATGAAGTACAGAAAGAAACCGAAGATGAGAGCTGGTTTGTTCTAGTTTATGGATTCCTCTGAAAATAGATATTTTATCCAGGTAAAAGGATATATCTTGTGTGTTCATCACGCACAACTAGATGCATATGCTGAATGTCAATTCCTTTCTGTGAGTTTCTATTGTAAATTATGGGGATTTAAGCTGATTTTTAGGAATATTTTCTACATCTGTTTTCATAGCTTCCATTATTCCTGAGTTCCCTTTTTGGAAGTCTCTAAAATGCAAAAAAGAAAATGAAAGCAAATATTGTTCAAAGACAAGTAATGTGTGTGTGTGTGTACATATACATATGTATATATATATATGTATATGTACACACACACACATACACACACACACATATATATAATAGCCACATAGAATCCATATGTGACACAGACTATTTTAGTATTTATTTTTTAAACACAAGAAGCATATTCCCTTAAAACCAGTGTATCGGTTCCTTTGGCAGTGATCTAAAAGATTTATGCTTCAGGAAAAGCTTATTCCTCTGGGAATCTATACCTTCTGCATAGGTATGTATATTGCACAGAGCATTAAAAAGTTAACATTTGCCTTCTGCATGCAGTGTTTGCTGTGTTTTCATGGCAATGATGAGGGATATTATATAATTTCGGAAGTACTATTAGCTTATTAAAGCATTGAAGATTGGTGAAGCTCAGTTTAAATGACCGTAGATATGTGTGAGAATGGGTACCACATTGTGGTAGTGAACTTGTAGATCATAACTCTACCAGGGATTTTCCTCTGTATTTCCCTTTGAAAAGATGACTGTTCCTCCATAGATATGTAGTGCAGAATCTGTTTCTAAACAGCTCCAATAAAATCTGTTTATTGGTGTCTCTTGTCTACATACAACCACCTGTCTAAAAGCATAAATTCACATGTATAGAGTGGTCTATTCTCCCCTGCATAAGTATATGTCACCCCCATCGGCATCAATGAAAGCTGTGTGCTTACCAGCAGGAGAATAGATTCATATGCTGTGAAAAGGTATGGGATTCTGATTTATGGTCTGTGTTGCTTTTAATGGATATACCTGCAATAGCCACAGAGCTAAAAAACTGTAAGGTGTTAAAATAAAACATTTTACAGTGCAATATATTGCCTGCTTGTTAGTTAAAAGCACTACCAGGGAGCACATTTTAGCTAAATTTGGTGGTATTAAAAATACATGTGGAGTATCCTTGCTTTCTTTTCTGCACTCTCATGCTCTCTATTTCTCTAAGCATGCTTTCTCTGCTCAAGGACTTGCTGCCTGTGACCTCTAGGGCGCCGAGGGTCAACAATCTGCGTCGCTTGAGACAAAACGAAAATGAGAGATTAAAGCAATTCTGAAAGATTTCACGATAGGCCGCTGCCAACTCAAGCTTCAGAAGAAGAAAAAGGAAAAGAAACTAGTTTGTGGAGTTGCCTGTAATCTGGATCATAGATAGCCATTTTGGTAGTGTCCTCAATGGATGTCAAGTAGCTAGTGCTTTCAGACTCTTCATGCTAGGGCTCAAAAGCCTCTGTAGAAACGTTTATTAAATATTTAAGCGTTTCCTCTTTCTGCCTCTCACTCAGCCACAGAGAGAGCCAGAGAGCAGCATTTTCTGAGCCTGGTGAGGTACCAGTGGGCGACCATAGTTCCCTGGGTTTACAGGCAAGGGTCAGCTTTGTTTTGGTGGATTATACTGTAGCCAGAGCCTCGCGCCAGACTCCGAGGGCACCCATGGTCAAAACTGCAAGTGCTAATGACAGCACCTGGATCCGTGTCCTTCTGTGTAGGCTTTAATTGAGGTGGCCTTTTAAACAAATTCATGGGACTTTAGTGCACAGTTAATATTACGTTTCAGCAGAAAACAATTGCAGGCATAAAATTCAGGATTACCTCAAGCAAATCTTGTGTTTTGTTTTGTCACCCTTTAGAACTACTCCAGGAAATATTTTAAACCTAACCATACACATCAAGAACCCGTGGGCCTCATTATTAGAAATGCTGGATTGTGCTCGTTCGGTATTTTATGCTTTACATGTTTTACTCTTGGCCCGATTCTTGCTTTTAGGTGAGCATGAATCAAATCCAAAGGGACATTTTTAGCTATTCCAAGAGCTCTTGAGAAGGAGTAATAGTATGAGTTGGTTTTAAGTTTCACGGTAAAACCGCTTTTAATATTTAAATAATTTTTCTTTTGAAATGGAGAACTTCAATAAGAAAGTTATTTAATAGCTAAGTTACTTTAGTAACTGGCTTTCCTATTTCTTCCTTAAAATCTAGAATGGTGCTAAAATAAAATATAATGTAATATTTAAAATAAATATACCTAGGACCTGTGAAAATCCCACTTCACAGCATTTGTAGGGAAATGTAATGCATGCAAAAGTATACAGTAGTTTATATAGTAGTTTTATTTTAACTAGTACAATATAACAACCTGACATGCTGTGAAAAATAAATAACTTTTTGAAAATGCATTTTCCAAGTATGAAAGTAATATTGAAAAATGACTGAGGTAATCACTTTTGTATAGATTCTGAAAGTGGAAGAGAGGGGAAGAATAATTTATGGCGTAATGCATAGAGTTATACAAAGGTGTGAAGGATTTTCTTTTTTGTGGGACCAGGAAAAATATGCTGGGCCATTTTGCAAAAAGACTCAGGGAACACAGCTGACTTGTGAGTGAACGCTTGCAGAGTCTTGGCTAACACATTTATACCACGGACTCTTTGTTTTGGTTTTGGGGTTAGCAGATTGGATTCCTTTTTATTCCTTCATAGGAAAAAAAGCTCTTTTGGCTGTTAAATTCCAATTTTCCAAAGGAAGTAAACATTCCATCTTGGGCTTCTCACACATTCAGATAAACAAACCACTTTGAATCCCATAATGTTTATAGAAAGGAAATAGCCTCTCTATTTTATATGTGAGAGTCCAGAGAAGAGGTGACTTGCCTAGGGTCATACAGCTACTCAGTATCTGAACCAGGATCTTCTCCTACCCAATCCCATTACCCGTGCTGGTAGAAGTCTAGTAGTGTCTGAGATTTTCATAGGGAATTCTAGGTCCCCAGACACTAGGTCGAGGACAGCATTGAAAGTATTGCTGATAGTCTTGCTAATATAATTAGGTCCATAGCCCAAAGCAAACCAAGTATCATAAGGTCATTGGCATTACCAAGGAATGGCTGGCTGGGGTTGGGGGGTCTTGTTTTCCCTCTCTTAGTCTCTATCAGCACCCCCACCCCCACCCCCAGGGCTTTTCAAATAAACCTACACTCTAAGTAGAAACTGTTTACTTGCTATGGAGCTTAGCTTCTAGACAAGTTTGCAAACTCTTCTCACCCCATAATAATCATGCCTTAAATTCTTTTTCTGTGGATATTCTAGAGCTACCACTGCATTCAATTTTAAGAGACTGGCCTTGAGTCTTGATTATCTCTCATTGGTATGATTAGCTAGGTCCATTTTGATTGAAGAATATATACATGAAAGTTATTTTATTGGCTGTAAATATCTGGGCTATTATTTAAGTGGTAGATAGAGAAGGTGGAGGTGGCCAGATTTCCTTCCTCATTTCTCTTCAGTGCTTCCCAGATGATTTGACTTTCTGCCATGAGGTTTGTAGGTCAAAGGAAGAGGAAGGTGAGTCCACCTTTTGGTCTACCAAAAGGGATAGATAGAGCCAATGGGTCATGAGCTAAGAGAAAAAGGACTGCTAAGACAAGAAAAGATCATGAATAGGATGATAGCAAGGAGCAATGAAGGATGAGGAGAAAAATCGAGATACTGCCTTACCAAGTCTTCAAGAACTGTGGTAAGTCCTTTAAAAATAGCCTTGGCAGTCAGCAGATGCTTATCACTCCAGCATTGCCCATGAGCCTAGGTGAAAGCATCTGTGCAGAAATAGTCTTTGCAAATGGAGTTGGACCCCAGTCCTATTATGTTAGCTCTAAGTATCTCTGATGTGGCAGGTGGGAAGGTGACAGTGGTCCTTGTTGCAATGGAAGCAAGGGGGGATTCAGGGGTGGGCTTATCTTCTTATCAGAAGCAAGGTGTCTGGAAGTGTTGACCCATCCCTGATGAGACAGATGATGGAGCAGTTGAAGGGCAACTGAGAAATTCTTCTCATACTCTAATGTCCATCTCTTTTCCTGAATTATAAACTCAGTCTCTCGTTCTGCACACATGAAGCCAGTGCTCCTCAAGGCTCAAGTCTCTACTCACCAGAACAAGGTGAAATAGAATGAAATAGTTTCATGTTCTCTACCATTGAGTGGGGAAGGGAGAAAGGAGGAGAACTTCCATTTTATGTCTGAATGTTTAATGGGAACATTCAAGTCCTCTAAACCCAAGAGAGACAGAGATTTTGAGAAGTGAGTGTTTATCGCAATTCTTTGGTGTATATGCGAAACCAGGAGGGGTGATAACGTGAAAGGTAACTTCTGATCACTTGTATCCTTCAGTCCCCCACTCAAAAAATGAGGCTGAACAATTACTTCTTACCTACCCATGTAAAACATTTTGAAATCTTATTAAATAATAATGGTAGCCAACATTACTTATTACATGCAAGACTATTGTGGTCATCCTTAGGTAGAGATGAGGAAAATGGAAACTTAGAGAAACAGAATGGCATTTACAAAGTTCTAGCAACTAGTTAGTAGAAAACCTGGGATTTGTATCTGGGTAGTTTTAACCTCAGAGTCTATGTATTAAACCACTATTCTGTATAGCATCCTTCAAATGTGGCCTAAGATTCTTCACTCCCTTGATTTATAGCATCAAATTGCTGTTGATAATTTAACCTTTGGTATTGTTTAATACCCAGAGCTGCCAACTTAAATGGAGAGCTCTGAATTGGAACTCTGTTTCTTCCTGGCATTCATGTTTCATCTACTTTGGTGGTTTTCACGGATGCTCTATACAGCAGAAGTAAAGCTGAGAAATTTTTGGTGATTTAGAAATTTTCCCTTTCTCGTAGACTCTCATTGTTGATGGTTGATGGGCCTTTGTATTTATTGCTCCCTTGATGAAACAGTGTCCTAAACTCAGCTGGCTTGGCTCTCTCGGGCTGTCTCTGTCTGTCCCTTTGATGGCTTCAGTGAGCCAAATAATATAATTAAGTGACAAAAATAGAAAATACCTAAGGCTTCTGGTTTGTTTTTAATTTTCTAGTAGAAAATATCCTCACTGCTTGATGTTCTCTTGAATGTTTCCGAAAGAGCTCCATGTTGAGCCGGGTTTTATTGAGTGGCCTTTGTTTTTATGAGGGAAAATATGGGGGTAGGGCATTGTCCTAAGTGGACCAGGTAGGTAGGAACCAGAGGGCGGGAGGATTATGAGCTTTGCTCTTGGTTTTTATTACCTGGAGCTCCATCATGAGTCTCAGGGTGGATTGAAATCCTATATTGAGGCCAAAAGTGAAAGGAAAACCAGGACAAAGAAATCCGCGGGGCAAGGGGTGGGGCTTGCTTAGCAAGAGCAATGGAAAACAACGACAATGAAGTAGCTTGTAGCTTGCTGCCTAATATGTGTAAAGCGTTGGTACAGGCAAGATGGAGTTAATTCAATAAAATAAATATAAAATACTCTCTCCTCTGTCAGGCCGCGCTGGAAGCGGGTCAGAGGTCGCCGAGCCGCTTCACTGCTGCACTAATCGATTTGCTGTCAAGGTGGCCTGCTGGGGTTTCAAGCCAGAGAGGGATTGAGAGGCGCTCGGGCCCAATTTCCATAATTGCTCACTGCCTTTAGTGTACAACCTTTTATGAAACACAAAAAATATATCATGGAATTGTATTGATTAGCCATTGGGCTGAATAATTCACTTAGTATTTATTACCTGACCCCAAGAGGTTAAATAAATCCACTATCTAACTTGGGTTTGTGAGAAATATTACTTATTCATTGAAACGTGGGCTGATTATTGCACAATAGGCCTGTATCTTTGTTTCTTGATTTTGCAAATGAGGTTAAGCCTTCTTGCATTTTGGGGGCCAATAAGTTAGGGGGAAAAAAAAGCATTGTTTAAGTGCTCCCCAAAATAAGCCCCCCAAAATTACTGCTGGATATAATTTTGAAGCAATTTTTGATCTTGAAATCGAATCATTTGAATCAAGTTTCAATTGGCCCCAAACTTTATGGATGGTGATGAAATATAGACATGAACCTGGTTTTCATTGCAAACACTGCATTGTATAAAAATAGACTTACTAATGGTGAGATCTAAGCCCGGTTTTATTACAGCATTTTTGGAAGCTTATCCCGTTATACTAAATACTCTGAAATTAAGGGTCCCAGGAAACAAAGGAGCATGGGGAGTGAGTAGGTAGGAAAAAGACTCTTCCCTTGAAAATGAATTAACCGTGCACAGATGACCGATAGTCATTCCAAAAACGACGATTTCAAGTAACTTGAAAATACGATGGAATTTAATACGTCGGGCATTTTTTGAATTTGTAAACTTTGGGGCAATCATTAATTATTTACAGGTATTTGCATATTCCTTTTACTCTGACTGAACAATAAATCCATTTTGATGTGCTATACATCCCAGTGACAACTACATGACATCCAAATTTAATTACATTATCGGTTGCCATAAGCTCTCACTATCAAGATGCAACCTTTCCTTGCCATAGCCCTCCCTCCAAAAAAGATGTTTTTAACTTTTGTGTAAAGTCTTTCTTCAGTTTCCTGTCCGCATCCTCCAGCATCTCAAAGCATTGTTTCTGAAGTTTAATGGAATTTGTTGTGGGTCAAGAAAAGGAAGCCATGTGAAGCTTTTGTTTTTTTTTCTCCCTTCAATGAAAGGGAAAGGAAAAAAAAATTCATTTGAATTCAGTGCTAACTTTATGTTTGTTGATCGTTTAACATTTCTGTATCCAGGATCCAATCTTACGATTAATGGTAGGAAAAGCCAGGGCTCTGCTGTTATACTCAGAATCTGCCTTTCCTGTGCTGCGGAGTGGAAGGAAGAGAGAGCTGCAAAGCGGGAGTAACTGTGCACAGAACTTCCTAAAGCATGTTCAGGTGTGCCCCACTTCCCGTCTTCCATGTGGCTGCTCGTGTGAATTTGAGCATTGCATCTACTTTTTGCGTTCCATGTTAAAATGATTTGTTGATTACTGCTTTGGGAATTTTTAAGTTTGAGTTTTGGTGTTTTGTCTCTATATTTAGTTTGGGGGTGGGGCGGATATGGGAGGGTGGAGAAAGTAGGGGAGGGAAAGAGAGAGGGAGTAGAATATTTGACTTTTTTAATGTGATATTTTAAGTCTTGCTTTCTTTCTCCCCCCTTCTGTCTGTGTGGGGCTCAGTTAAATGGAGAACATAGTTAACGAAATGACTTGAGAGCTCTTGATAGCCTCTTGAGATAATTTGGTTGTAAGCACTGAGCAAAATGCATTCTCTGGATATACTCATTCCAAGTACTAATTGTGAATGCTAAATTTTTAAGGAAGCCAATGTCATAATACTGTTCGTGGCAATTCCAAAATAAATATTAGTGAGACACTTTAAAAGGATGGAGTGGTGTAAGAGAGATAGAGAGACAGTTTTTCTTGCCATGAAATTCTTTTGTAATTTAACGTGGGCTCTGCTGTAAGGCACAGGAGTTGCCTACGTTCAAGAATAACAATATATAGATAAGAGAATTGTTGAAGCAGTTAGAAATATCACTTTGTTTTATGCCAGCTTTATGTAATAGTCCAAGAAAACTAGATAAGAGCTGATCAAGGAACAGTGGTATGTCTTCGTTTCTAAATATAGCTGTTTGAGAGGAGGAGGGACTTTATTCCTATGATATAAGTATAATGAAAAGAGGCTGGACTTTGGAATCGGATGGTGCTGGAGTAGAATTCTGACTACCACTTGTACCTGAGCAAGTTGATTAGCTTATCTCATTTCTTTAATTTGCACAGCAGGGGTAAGAGTGTCTACCTTCATAGGGTTGTGGATGGAGGCCTGGGATGCTTCTGACACATAACGTATAAATGAGTGGTAGTTGTAGTATTATTATGCCTCAGAAAATGAAGCAGGGCTACTTGTTAGAAGCCATTGGTGGTGATTGGACATTTTGGGACTGGTCTCGGTGCAGATTCTAAACCAAAAACAATCCACATATTCCAGAGCATCCCACAGTATATTCACCAGAAAAACCTTAAAAAGGAACACATTGTTAGACATTGAAAAAAAAATTTTTTTTAACCATTAAAATTCCTTCAAAGAAGGGAGAAGTATGGCAGATTTTCAACTACCCCCACAAATATGGAGGTTTTGTTTTTTATTTTAACTAAAAGTGGCCAAGATTTCCCAACTGTTCTATTTTTACAAATTTAAAAGTTTCAGCGCTGGGTCAGATTTAGGGCCTGTGTGGGAACCGGAGACCTCTGCCAGCAGCCCAGCAAGATTCCTGCTGTGTCGTGGTTTCCATGTATTTTTACATTCCATGCATTGCTGAACTGTGTATAGAAGGGAGCTCTAAATCACCGGCACTTTATGCGAGCTTGCAACCTTTTGATTTGGGCTTCAGAGTTCATGCATTATTTTAAAACGAGATGGTCCACTCGGAGTCCAGCACAGAGTTGGCCTCCTCCCCTTCTCCCTGCTCCACCCTTCGCTTCCCCAGTGGAGGTCGAAGGTAAACTTTATATAGCACAGGAAACATTTGGGACTGCTAATAAACAAATGTTAGACACGATGAAGCTTTAATTGTTGGATGTGCATACGCACTCAAGAGCACGAAAGTAAGCCTGGGTGACGTGGCAAAAGCGAGGAGGGAGTTACTGCTTCCCCCAAAGGCACAGATTTCTTAAGGACGGATGCTGTGTCTTAGTGGATTCCAGGCCTGTGTTGTGGGAGAGTTCTGCTTTATAGTCCCTTCCCAGCCAGGGCGTCCTCCTCGGCTATCTCTGCAGCTACAGCCCTTGATCGGTGCCCGCTCCCTCAGGGGCCTCCCGGCTGGTCTCCTGGGCCCTACTCACTCCTCCTTGGTGCCACGTCCAGTCCTCCATGCACACAACAGTCACGTTGGTCTCCGTGAAGTCCGAACACATCACTTTCACTCACAGCTATTCGCTGGAGCACTCTGCCTCTCGAGTAAAGCCTCATTTATTTGGCCTTGGGCTCAAACCACCTTTTTAGCCTCATATTCCTTGACTGTCCCCCAGGTGCCTCATGCTTCTGTGACCCAGACTTCTTTCTTTCCCCAGACACATTCTGGACTTTCCCATCTCCAAGTTCTGACTTCCCGTCTTCCTTCTACCTGGCTACCATTCCTCCCTGGTCCTTCTTCCTGGGGCCTTTCTCTAGCCCAGCCAGAAGGAAGCCCTCCTGCCTCTTTCTGCTGCTATAGTTATGTTTGGGCTTTAATTAAAAATATATATATATTTATTTATTTAACCAATATTTATGGAGTATCTCTTCTATGCCAGCCCCTTTGCTTGATGCTGAGGCACAGGGATAAATAATAATGCGTGGGCCCCCAACCATCAAGGTTTTTTTTTAAACATTTTTTCCTTAATAAGTAATAAAAGTAATTTAATTAGATTACCAAAAAATTGGGATAGAAATAAAAAAGAAAAGGAAAACCCCACAATCCAACCATGCTTATTATATTGCATTTTTAATTCATGTGCACTTTTAAAAAGTTAGAATGGTATAGTTATAATCATGTATTCTTTGTTTTAAATTCGAATTATATATGTATGATTCTGATGTTATATATATTTGTATATAATTTTCCATGTCTCTAAATAGCCCATAATTAATGGATAATAAATTATTTTCCTACTGTTTAAGTTGAGTTTTTTTCATTTTTCACTATTATAAATAATACTGATGAGCATATTCATATTTATAATTATTTTTATAATTTGGATTATGACTTTTTTTAAAGACTAGCTTTAAAAAAAAATAAGTATCAGAATTGCCCTTTCAAGTGAACTCTGTTACATAAAGAGTCTGAGTATATAAAACAGACCCTGCTGGTTGTCAGGGGTAGAGTATCTAACCCCCTTCTTCCCCTTTCATAACCACCAGAGGCCTTGAGGCTCCTCTACAGAACTCAAGGGCTTTGTAGAAAATACTTTGAAAGCCTTGTGATAAGTCTCAGAAGAAGAATTACTTTTTCAGACATTATAAACATTTTCGTTGCTCTCAATGCATAACATCAAATAGTTTTCCAACAGCTTGAGTTCCCTGTGCTCAAGTCTGTTGATTGTGTAAGTACCAGTTTCTTTAGAATTTTGCCAATATTATTATCATTAAATTTACTTTTTCCTAATTCAATATATGACTGTGGGACTTAAGTATATATGTCTCTTCTTACCAGTGTGGTTGGGCCTTTTTCCATGTGTGCATTTGTTATTTACATGTCCTTCCTTGTGACTTCTATAGTTCCTTCTCATTGAGGATTTCTTTACTTGAATTTTATAAGTTTGTTTAAATATTTATATAATAAGGTAATAATTATCAAAAGATAACATCTTGTACATATTTTAGGGTTGGGAAATGCATGTGACTGATTCTTCCATTTTGTTTGCAAAAACCAATACCTAAGATTTCGTTCTTATAAAACTGTGGCTAAGCCCATTGTGGTAAAGGAGACTTTGTGTTCTCTGTACCAATTGGCATTTATGTGTCAGAGGTTCTGAAAATGCTAGCTGGGTGGATAAAGTTATTATCACAACTGCTTACTATTTTCTGTACTTGGTCCTCATCATGTCCCTGTTTGGGCTGAGGTCTCTACCTCCTCTACTGTCCCCATTGCCCTGGGCTGCTTCCACCACACTCTGGCCTCCCTGGTCTTCTAACATGCCAAAACCATCCATGCCTTGAGAACCTGGTGTTTCTTCATTCTGGAACTTTTCTTGCAGAACATTCATGACAGCTTCTTTCTTGCTTTTCAGCTCAAATGTCACCTTCTCAGAGAAACCTTTCTTGGTCACTTTTTCTCTGACTTTTCTTTCCATCCTTCTCCATCCAATCCACACTCCATTCACCCTTTAACAAATGTTTATTGAGTCCATATTACTTTACTTGGCTTAGGGGATATGGTAGAGAGCAAAACAGATGAGGCCCAGGTCTTACTGAAATATCTTATTTGCTTCCTTGTTATGGTATGATTCTCTCACTTCCACCCATAGAATGATAATTCTGTATGAACAGGTACTTTATCCTTCTTGTTCACCATTACCTTCTAGCACTATGTATGCTAAATAAATATTTGATGAGTGAATGAATGTTTCACCCCTCCACCCCGATATTGGACAATTCCAATTGCTTGGAGTGTTAATGGCATCTTTTTAGAAGCTTAAACTTTCTTTGTCTAGCAGTCCATTTTAATTGGTTTCCCTCTCTCTACCTTGTCACTAAGTTCCTAGATAGACTGAAATGAAGTATTGTTCTCTCTTTCCCCCATCTCCACCCCAAGACTTCCTGTTCCCCTCCTGCCACCCACTAGGCTTGGCCCAGAGGATGTGTTCTTCTTTTAGTGCATGAGCCCAGCTCCCATTAGTGTTAATGAGGATGATCCTCTCTCATCTAGAGCCTGCTGGGATTTTTCAAGCACTATCCACACATTTAAAATAGAGACACTTCAGAAAGTAGGAAGCAGTTGCACAAAACTCCAACTTCAACCTGCTTTTAATAATAGAAATCCTTATTTGCCAAGTTCACGTCAGTTTTTCCCTCGCAACCTTTATTTGGAAAAGGAATGGGCTGAAGTTCATTCTTCCAAAAGAGAATAAATGAAAAATCCATATGAGCTGGGGAAATCTTGGGCATGGCCACCTTGATAGTACTTTGTGCAACTCAGGAGCTGCAGAGATCTATGCAAGATTTGGCAGTGTTCTACCCTGCTGACCAACTGTTGTGGGAGGTCTGGAAAATTAAGACTAGAGGAGGAAGAGCTGGATTCAGAATGTCCTTGTTTCAATTCAGTGTTTCTCAAATGCTAGCTGCATGCTAGGCATGATGCTGAGTAAACTGATTAAGAAGTGGACTGTGCTCTACAGAGCTAATATTTGGGGGCAGTGCTGAGGGTCACCTGTGTCAGAATCACTAGGGTCAAATGAAGTTTCCTAAGCCTCTGTCAGAATCAGAATTTCTGGGGATAGGTGACTGAGAATTTATATTCTCAACAAGTTCCCCTTAGATTTTTTTTTTTTTTTTCATTTTAAGGCCTACAGTGTGGGAGAGAGTGATAGTAAATGTTTATTGAGTGTTGAGTCTTAAGTCTGTCAGGGAGCCCTACCTGAAGAGGGAGTGAGCAGTAGTTTGGGAAGACTCCTAAAAGAAGTGATATCTCAGTGGTGACTTAGAGAAATAGGTTTACCTAGGAGGGGATGGGGACTAGGCCTCATCTAGGATAAACCATATATTAATAGGAGGGAGAATTTAGTATGTCTCTGAAAAACATTCAAGTCATCAGAGTGTATGAGCATAACGTCCATGTGTTTACCAATAATAGAAAAAGGGAGTAGTGTGCAAGAAGGGATTTCTTACTTATGAATAAAATTCAGGCTGTGTAGACAGTGGCACTGCCTCTGCTGAGGTTCTGGGTATAGCGTCTTCCTGTTTTCTAATGCAGGGGCAAATGAATCCGGGGCAGTGATGAGAAAATGCACTAATGGTCCAGATAGATACTTGAAGCCACAAAGCCAACTGGGTGGGGTTAATGGAAATTTGGCAGGGCCCAAACCAAATGAAATAGACCCTATCTCTTCTTTCTCTTCACTTTTTGTTTTGTTGGATTTCCCCCCAGTGGAAATTTGTGTGTGCTGTAGACAGATGCCTATTTTTCCCTCTTATCTTAGAGACACAGGGAGGGTGAGGGGCAGACAAAGGAAGGTTTGATGGTTAGAAAATAAAGAAAGTGGCACTGACCTTATGCTTGTCTGTCATGCTATATTCTTCCCAGGTAGAGTTCTAAAAAAAAAAATTGCTGGTCTGATGTCATTGATTTCAATGATCTAGGATTGTATTAAGCTTAGGGAAAGAAAAGTTTGAGAACATGAATTGCATCTAAGGCTTGCAGTTCTGACTTGTACAGAGCATGGAGAACTGTGAGTCCAACTTCTGAGTCTTCTGTGCTGGGGGACAAAAACCTGGAGCATCTTTGGAATGGTAGGAAAAATGGTGGCCAGCCTAGGAGTGCACATTAATAGAGAGCTTGGGCCATGGACTTTGTTGGCTGTTGGCTTGGGTTTTCCCATCTTTGCTGGTGGGAAATGTTATTTTTGCCCCCACAGTTGTTAACTCTTCTGTTTGCTTGGTTTGTTAGCACTGACTGGCTTCCCTCTATACCCTCCCCTCTCCCGTGTTCTCAAATGTTCTTACCCTGAGCTGGTTATTTAAAAGTGAATTTGCTGATTTCGGGATATTTGTATTCAATGTAGAATTTTTCCCCCCTAAGTCTGAATGATAAGAAAACTAGTCTTCATTAACACAGGAGCCTGCTCACCAAAATACTTGCTAAATCTGGCTGTAGAATTTGACTTCATGACCTTTTAGGGTGGTGAATGTCAAAGACTGAGCCCGGGGCAGTGTGAAATAATAAACAACTGGGCTGTAAGATCCAGCTTGACGGGCATCATCTGACATCACCTCCCTGAATTTATTAGAGTTAATCAATCCAGGCTGAAAAACAGAACTAGCAAATCCCACCCACCATGCTCTGTTTCATTAACACTACACCAGGTAATAGAAGTTCATGAGTTTGTTTCACTAGTGGATTTTGTTGGGACAATCAAAGGTAGACACAAATGAACACTCCTTGGATGTAACTTGAAAAGTGATAAAATGCCCAAGAAGAAAATCACCAAGTTGTTTCCCTTGAATTACTTGGGGCTTTTTTTTTTTTTTTCTAAAGGTAAAACTTATTCTTCCTTTTCTAAGGTACATGTTGGTGCTGAGTAAAGTTAGCAGGAATCACATCTCGTTTCAAACATCCAGACAGACCTGTAGAGATACATTAAGGAGACGACCCATTGAAAGAGAACTACCTATAGAAAACTCTTCCAGGGTTCAGGCTAGGGCAGCTGCTTGTGACCTCAAAGATTGGAAATAAAAAGGCTGCTATTAGTTCCATGTCGGTTCTCAGAGTGAATGTTGCAGAGTGATGGAGGGTGTTAAGCTGTCAAATACTGGCAAGGGTTAATAAGGTTAAGGAAGAAATAAAAGCTGGTCAACAATAAAGCAGTGTGGATAAATCAGCTCCAATAAATAAAGCGTGTCACATCATGTATACACTGTGTGGGAAAAACAAAAATCATAACTCATATACTCAGGCAATAGTTACAGAATTTTGCACTGGGACATCCCAGATTATTTCCTTGGGCATCTTGCATGTTCACTTAGAGACCTCAATAGCCCCTTTTCCTCTCTGGAAATCACTTAATCGCTTCCCTTGTGGGAGAATTCTCTAACATCAATCAGAGAGTATAAAATATAAGAAGAGCAGAGCCAGGGTAGCTTAGCACCTGATGTCAAGGCAAGGCCATTATAAGCCACCACACCAAGGAGGTGATCCGCTTTCAGTCTCCTCTGACCTCTGCCCTGGAAAGGGAGGTCAGAGAGATGCCTTTTGTGTGGGCTGAGTTTGCCCAGCTGACTGGAGAAATGTAGGGCTTTGGTGGCCAAAGGATTTTACAATGTCTTCTGTATATTTCCTATAAGTAGTGCAAGGTCTTGATGACTATGCAGCTGCTAATGCCTTCACACCAGTAGACACTTGCCATTGGCCACCTCAAAGTCTTGGGAACAGAAGTCTTGCAGAAGAGGTGGCTTTTTTTTTTTTTTTTTTTTTTAACCTGTGTTGATATGTAAATGCCAGGTTCTGGCTCTGTTTTAAGTGGTTGATCACTGGCCACTTTAGCTGACCCATGACTCACTTTTATTGTTTCATGTCTACTTCCAGACCCAGGAACCATGGAGAATACTTCTGATTAGCAATCCATCTCACTTAGAAGTGATTCTATAAAGCATAAATAAGAAGGAGTCATATGGCGTATTTATTTTTTAAAGAAGCGTATGCCCACTTGTACATCTTATTGCTCTTTGGGAGGCCATGGGCCTATATGATTTCTTTAAGCTTTAGTTTGCCCTTCAGCCTGAAGCATATTACTTTGAATATCCTTGATAGAGATAAATCTTCACTTTTGGAGGCTGTGTTTGGAAAGAATCAAATGTTAGGAATCGAGCAAGTGGTCAACTTGGATTTTACTTTGTTGCATTAGGTTATAAAGTATGAGTAATGGTTTTGGGTTTTTTGTTTGGCTTGGTTTGGTTTGCGGTCAGACTATAAAGGAATTTCTAAAGGAGAAATTCCAAAAACATATCAAGCAAGGGCCATTAAATTGGAAAGATTGTATAGTTACTGCAGTGTTTAAGTTCTGGTAGGCATGTTGGTTAAGCATCAGCCCTATCATTTTATAGTCCTGATTGTCAACTGTCAAGCAGGTGAAGTTTGTGAGGGTAAGCTTTCTATTCTCAGGATGCATCTTCCAGCAGCCAATTAAAACTCTATGAAAAGTGACCTTAGTGGCTTCTCTGCTTGGATCCATTGAGCCTTTGGAAGTTGGTTTGTGGACTGTGTAGGTTTCTAGGATCTCAGCATCAGGGGTGGGCCAAATCACAGAGATTTTGCCAGAATACTGTCAGCTTTCCCAGTCTAGGAAATAAAATTCTTACCTTAAATCACT
>NW_027532679.1:4052381-4167110 GCF_008692635.1 Crocuta crocuta | reverse complement strand
TATTTTTTTTTTTTTTACCAGAAATTCATCCTTTCTTGCTTGAGTAAATCCAGGAGCAATCTACAGCATGAATTTTTATTCCAAAGAAACAAGCTCATAAAGCTATGAACTGTTAGGAAAATGTGGTTTTTTCTCATGTGCTTGGCTCTCATTCTCCACTCTTCCCCTCACCTCCACATTTAACCTAGAATGATTTTATTTAGACAGCAAGGCCTGATTATTTTTACATGGATTGATTTCCTATCAGTGGGCTCTTTTTATCATACTTCATGTTCTTTCATGGTAAATAATACATTTGGCTGTTCTTTTAGGATGCTTCTGGCTTTCCCTATAAATTTGAACAGAGTGGGAGGTACAGAAACTAGCTGCTAGAATTTTGTCTTTGTGAGTAAAAGACAAAGTAATATAAAGATTAAACAAGCACAATTTTTTCCTATCAATACCTGCATGTTCCAAACCATACAAGTTTGTAACTTGGCAAATATAATATGGTGGAGGAAGGGCTTCTATGTCCCAAAGGCTTAGCTCCATGAAAATATGTTTTCAGGGCCCACAATATAGCAAGTGTCACACACTTTGAGGAAGAAGGACAATGGGAAAAACTTATGAAAAAAATAACTCAGGCATCAGACAGTCTGGATTGAGTTTCAGCATTTTCCTTACTAGTCAGAGGGCTTGACTTGGTTCAGTGTGAGCTTCCTTTCCTTATCTGTACAATAGACATAATTCTTGCTTCATAGATATTTTAGTACTTTATCTATCATGTAACTATCATATCACACAATAAAATGAACACTCAGTGGTGTCTTCATTCTCTTCTTTTGTCTAAAGTTATTTGCTAAAAATGAATTGCACAGAGTATTTTTTTTTTTAGTGAGAAAATTCTGGCACTGATATAGAAAATAAATTAATATTTGCTTAAGAGTTCTCTTCTCTACAAGTGAGAGATAGCTTTTTATTACTGTAAATGGCCCCAAGCTTTCACAATTCCCAAAGCAGAGAAATAGAAAAAGTCCAGGAACTTTGCTATAATGAAGGAAGAAATAGGAAGGCAAGGTCTAAATTCAGCACCATTTGGAAATAAAACCATTAAATTTCACAATTCCTTTTCATATTTCATTCAGTGAATTACAAAATATTTTTTTAAAGTCAAACACTAAAAAAGAGAAACCTTTGAATACAAAAGTTCTTGCATGTTCTGTTCTTTTCCTCCCTGTCTGTCTGTTCATCCACAACTCATTTACTACCACTGAAGTGAGGAGTCTCTTTGAGAAACTCCTGACATTATATTGCCCAAATAGCCTGCACCTTTTTCCCAATGTCCAGTCTTCTGAAAAACAGAGAAGACTGTTTTTAGCCTTTTCTCCTTCATCACATACAAACTGTGAGGCAGACAGGCTTTTTGCCTGTCCTCTGATTCCTTAGCCCATCCTTAATTAGTGTTTTTATGGTTAATCCCTACCATATATCTTTAAGAGTTTCACATGAGTCGGCTCCCTACAAGTTTTATTGCATTCAAAATAGAGGCAAGCTGGCAGTGTGTGATGGTGGGAATATACACAGTCACCGAGAGGGGTTGGCTGTTACTTGTAATTGATTGCTCACTGAAGCCTGCCCGCGCACTTTACCCCGAGGCCTTGCTTTCCTCCATATGCCTAGTGTCAGAACTTGGAAGCCAGCTGGTCAGTCAGCGCACATCCTGTGGGAAGCAGCAGACACAGGCGGCCGGGTAGCCATCAGCCTCCCTGAGCACATTTCCTCTGTGTTTTGATAATAGTTCTGTAAGCTTTAATTATGCTGTGTGACAACACATTCATGAACTATCAAAATAAATCCTTTGAGGAGATGGCTGCTAACAAGTTTTGAAGCAACAGTGCTTGTTGCAAAGAAGGAAGGAGCAAGGCAATCAGACTTTTCAGGATCCCCCTCGACGTTGAAGCCAGATGAAACATTCTCTTGCCTTTTCTAGCGCGTTGACAAATGCTCCTTTTAAAGCTGTGCCCTTAAGAAGTTAACTGAAGACACTTATTGCAACACTCGAGTGTATCCAACACAAGGGCTTTACAATTAGCAGCGGTAATGTGAGTATAAAAGCTGTGCCCCAATATCGGTATAGAATCTGAGGGAACACTGCAGGGTCCATTAAGGCCATTTACAGTTGAGACAGAGACTAATGGTATTAAATTATTACAGCTATTGCTAAAGGGGCATTCTAAGTGAATCCCTTCCAGCTGGGTTGGTTGTATGTGCTCTTTGTTAACAGTACAGTCCTTTAAGGATACCCGTATTGTTCATGATCATTTAGACGTGATGCCATGTGCTTTACTGAAAGTATAAATAACACCCAACAAAAAGACTGGGAATTAGTGTTTGATTAAACTTGGCTTAGAGTTAAGTGGAGCTGGGTAGTTCTTAGGCAAAGCCCACTTGCCTTTATACACACATGCATATGCCTGTGGGCTCACGTATGGGATTGTCTGTGTCTATGAACTGCACGTGACAGAGCTCTGTTGCCTGGCTACACATGCACAGGTAGACCCATAAGTCAGAGCTGTTTGTATTGTTCTTTGTGGTTGTTCTGTTGGGCACTCGGCAGAATTTAGGGAATTAGAGCATCAGAAGAGAATTCTGTTTAGAATTCAAGTTTGTAAGAAATAAGAGCAATATATAATCTTCAGCACACATTGGTCTCTCTGTTTTTCTTTTATTCCCCCTGTGAGTACAATTGCCCTCTATTTGGGTGAGAGATTACATGAATATCCTTCAAGGTTAAGGTATTTTAGCTTCCCCAATACCCACTCAAACGCTGGGAAACTATAGAATAATTGAATATTAGTCTTTGGTTTCAAAATTGAAAGCAAATTTAAATTAAAGCAAAGAAGTTGCAAAGAGAAATTTGGGAATAAATTCAAAGTTGCTACTGAGCTGGAGTAATGAACAAGACATGAATTAATAACCAGAAGCACAAGACAGAGAAGACTAAAGCACATGGAAGAGCCCTGCTTCTCAGGCAGGGATCAAAGGTCATTGCAAATAAGATCAAGTTCGTTGTCATATTAAGTATATTCATATTTATCACACATAACTCTTATGCTATATATGTGTCTTCTTCCTGTTGTGTACATGGATTACATAATTAGATGATTAACTAATTTTTGTTAATTACCCCCATAGTTTTCCTTGGACAGACATATTTATCCCCCTGAATTGCACTTTACTAGGCACTTAGGAGGGAGAGGAGATTCATATCAGACATGATTGTTGCCTCAGAGAGTTTGTAATCAAGTTGTGAAGGATAAACAGAAGAAAAGATAAACTTGTTCAGTGTGATTTATGGTACTGGTTATGAGTATGGTAGGAGTTTAAACAAAGGAGAGAGTGTACATGGCGGATTAGTAGCAGCCCAGAACTGCAGCAAGGAGGAAGTGAGGAGAATGCAGAGGATCCCCCATCCTGAGAGAGCATGAAGGGCCACAGGGGGATTGAGCAGAGTGGATTTAAGGAACTCCACAAAGGATCACTGGGTTAAGGCAGAGCCTTGTCCTGCCAAGTGCTGTGCTGGATAAGACATTGCCCTGCCTTCATGGAATTTAGAGCCTAGTGCAGCCATTCTCAGTCTCTGCACCCTTTCACTGAAATAGAAATTTGTTTGCATGAAATTCAAAGAAGTCATGGTCCCTTTGAAACCCATCAATTGATTCTTTGACCCAAGGTTAAAGAACTGCTGCCTCATGGAAATTCTGGACTATAAGTTTAAGATGGGGCTGGTTTGAGGGAGGCAAGGGGACTAAAAACCTGGCAAAGGGATTTGATTGACATGGGAGGCAATAAGGAGCCTCCAAATAGGCCTTCAGAGGATGTTAGAGAGAGGCCATTGTCCATCCACCTGATTTTCAGAAGGGGAAACTGAGAGCCGGAGGCAGAGGTCACTGCCCAAGTTCCCCACAGCCGTTCTGAGTGGCTCTTTATCTTTCCCTACTGAATGGACACTGCTGCCTGGGTCAGGCGCTCTCAGGAACTATTGGGGTGGCAGAAAAGGGTGCAAAATGAAAAACTGATCTTAGGTTAACATCTCCTTAGCAGAGATGCTCTATGAACAATCAGGGGCGATAAGAGAAAAGGCGAATTTAGGAGGAAGCTAAGAACAAAGAATGGAGCCGCTGGCATGAAAGAATCTCTACCAAATATAGTTTTCATGCACATTGTTGTCAGCACTTGAGACACTTTCAGTGGGAAACCTCTTCTTGAACTTTGTGGCAAAGCGGAGCATCTTTGCAATCTTTGAAACCTTTCACTTTGGAAATATCCACAAAACAAATGAGAAAAACAAACATTAATGAGGCAGATATAAAACACTTTGGAGAAAAAATAATTTAGTATTTTTATAGTTGCTATAGAAACACCTCAGCCCTGACTCTTGCTAATTAGTTGGATTTTACACATTTTATATTTGGAAATGCAAATCAGTTTTCATAAATTATTACTCATTTTTTTCTCGTTTATATTTACCGTACTGTTACCAGATACACACAGAAAGTCTAGGATATTATTTAGTTATATAATGTGACATATTTAGTTATATGAGCATGACATTTATATCCACAAGACATTTCTTAATTTAAATATTCTCCTGTTAAATGTTGTGGGAAATTATACAGAGATTTATAATTTTTACAGAAGAAATGAGAAAATGTAAATTATGCAGTGGCTTACTAAAGTGTTTTCTCATGGAGTCTTGAGCAAGAAGGGGGGACTCCTTCCCCCCAGTGGACTCTAAACAATAAACATTTAAAAACTTTCCTCTGGTCGTGGGAATTATGGCTGGTTTGGGTGTCTTCTGAACTTTTGGTACTAAACACTTGCCATCTGTAAACACTTACTGGACTCTCACTGATTGGAGAAGACACAGAAATGTTTGGAGAAACAGAAATAAAGGACAGGTCCAAGATCTGCAGTGGTTTATAGTCTTATGGAGAGGAGGTGAGTGAATGCTCAGATTCACTCAATGAGAATTATAGATACATTTTCAGTATATAGTTAGAAGACCAGAGGAATGAAGCTGTAGACTTTGACTTTATAACTCAAAAGGGGAATTCTTTGACAGATCTGGGTCCAGCTCCTGACCCCGCAACCTACTAGCTACAAGATTTGGGGCAAGTTATTTGACCACTCCAAGCCTGTTCCTATACAACAAGGACAAAAGGAAGGAAAAAATCAGAGTTTCTGTGAATATTATGATGGAGTATTTATAAAGTGTTTGGTTGGGGATTGGTACATTATAAGTGCTTAGCCAGTGGTATTTATTACAAAATTATTATCATAGTCAGTTTTCATTGTTATTCTGATTTCAACTATGTATAGTTGAAAAATAAAAAAGAGAAAAGAAAGCTAAGAGAAAAAGAACAGTTTAAAAAATGGTCTCCATTTCACTGTGTACATGCCTCTGAGTGAGCTCTAAATGTCAATCTGCCAAATCAGAACTTTGTGTATAGGTATTAACATGTAAGGTTGTAAACGCATATATACCACACTCTATGTGTAGTTCAAGGGATTTTCAAGGATTATTTTGAATTTATGTAGTTTTTAAAAGTTTATTTATTTATTTTGAGAGAGACAGAGCCAGAGCCAGTGGGGGAGGGACAGAGAGAGGGAGACAGAGTCCTAAGCAGCCTCCATGCTGCCAGTGCAGAGCCCGATGCAGGGCTTGAACTTACAAAACCACGAGATCATGACCTGCGCTGAAACCAAGAGTCAGACACTTAACCTCCTGAGCCACCCAGGGACCCCTGACTTTAGGTAGTTTTTATTTTATACACTGACTTTAGAAGCTAACTCCCACCCACACCACACTTAAAGCCACTGTATTATTATTGTCGTTGTGTTATTAATGTTATTTTTGGCCTGATGTGAAGAACCAGTAGGTAGCTAGCTGATGGAATCACTTAAACCTTCAGTTGAGACCTTGGAATAAATCTATATATCCCTGGAGGATTTTGATAAGGCTAGAAAATAGGTAGCAGAGAGAAGTGGTGGAAGACTTTTAAGTGTCTAGTATGAGGGAGAGAGGAAAAAAGGAGATAAGGCTGAAGGTGAGAGGTGCTGGAAGTGACCATGACCCCTTGCCCTGAGGTCTTGACAGGGGTGGTGGAGAGAGGAAACCAACCTCAGAGAAGCGGGAGCCACAGAGGGGAGACCGATGGGCAATTAGCCACATGTGGGAAATAAGCAACACAGAAAAATGTTTATATATACTAGTATTTTTAGATACCAAGGTCTTTTTAGTGATGTATTTGAATAACAAGGTGTTCTAATGCTTCGTAGCCTTCTCAGTCTTGTGTCTTCAGTTATTTGAAAAGCAGAGTAAACAGGATCACTTCCTTCCCTAGGCTGATTTCCGTCTTTTCCTGAATCAATAAGCAAGGATTTGTTTCTTCTTTGTGTATATGACCCCGTTTAAATTCAGGGTGCATGGTAACATAAATGGCAAGTGGGAGGAAAACAAATAAAGTACAAATACATAAATACATTTCTTTTTCAAAATTCACCACATTAAACAAGCCAATAGTTTTGATGTTATCTCTGTTGGTGGCGGCCGTGCTATTTTTTTCGCCTACTGGGGTACAGCCAGGCAGGAAGTATAAGGAATTGGAGCAATGGGGACTGATAGGGACTGTGGCATCTGGAGTGCTCCTTTCCAAGGGAGACACTGCAGCAGGTTCTTAGCTCTCTCTGCTCCTTGCTATTGGAACATTGGAACCCAGGGTTACTGGATAGGGGCTTTCAACAGAAGCCAGAATTGCTATTTTAATGTGAAATCTGACTTTAAATCATGGCAACCCATTAAAAAATTAAGTCACTGTGAAAGCCAAAACAAACTTTGTGACTTAATAGGCTGTCACCTTTCTTTTAGAGCTACCTTGTTCAAGATGGTAGCCTATAGCTAGATGTGGCTGTGGAGCACTTGCACAATGGCTAGTTCAAATGTAGATATAAAGAGACATGTTGGATCTTGAAGATTGTAAAATATATTGATATTTTAAAAATATTGATTGCATGTTGAAATGAGAATATTGTGGATTCAAGAAAATGTGTTTATTAAAATTAATTTACCTGGTTATCTTAGCTTTTTAAAACGTGGCTATCAGAAAATTTAAAATGACACACATGACTTGCGTTTATGTCTTGCATTACACCTCTAGAGGACATGCTGCTCTGGAGTTTGAGCTGAGTTTTCCCACTAGGACATTCTTTCAGTGTGTTTGTGGTTTTCTGTGGATGATGGTCCAAAAAATTATTCATTTGTGTAGTCCTTTCTTCCTTCTTAGATCAACCTAAAAGTCAAGAAAGATTTGGCTTTTTGGTGAGTCTTCCAGTTAGGTCAGCCTTGATCCAAGGATAGAGCTAAAAATGGATCTCATGCCTTAAGTTTTGGTTGCTTGGTAGGTGTGTACCCAGCTGTCCCCCCCCCCCCTCCGGCCGAGTCCCAGAAATGGTGTCCCGGTCATGGGCACAGAGCCCTGGGTACCTAGATTCTACAGAAGAAATGGTGAACTCTTTGGGAACCACAGTTCTTTCGTTTGCTTTAATGTTGCTTAAAATCTTGTTTATGTTGGGGAAAAAAGAGCAAATACCTTAAATTTGCCCAAGTGATATAAGTACCATAGATTCATATGATGTTCACATATTAACTGAATCAAGTGATTTAGTAACTAACAAAGGATGGCTGATTGGCAGGTCATTGAGACCATTGGAAATGCCAACTTGGAAATAGGGGAAGCCACTGGACTCTTCTATCCAGCTTTTCAGAGAACACTGTGTTTGTGGGTCTAATTGAGCAAGTACTAGATTCAAATCCAGACAATATTATTTTTAAAAATTTTTAAATTTTTATTTTTGAGAGACAGGGAGACACAGTGTAAGTGGGGGAAGAGCAGAGAAAGAGAAGGAGACACAGAACCCGAAGCAGGCTCCAGGCTCTGAGCCATCAGCACAGAGCCCAACTTAGGGCTCAAACTCACAAACTGCAAGATCATCACCTGAGCTGAAGTCTGATGCTTAACTGACTGAGCCACCCAGGCGCCCCTAAATCCAGGAAATATTATTGTTCCACCTGCTAGGTGCTAGGTTCTATAACGCATGTCTTCATAAACATAATCTCATTTCTCACCTCACAACACACAATTAGTACCTCTGTTGAGGTTTTATATTTTTAATATCAAGAGAGGAAAGGAGGAACTTGTCAGAGTCTCCTCCCATCTCCAGATACATGAAAGATTTAATAATTTTATTAAAAGCAGGAAATTTTGAATGTCTAGATATAAGACTTTTTCTTTAGTCTGGTTCAGTAGTTATCAAATTTTAGTGGGCTATAAATACAAATCCATCTTTGTGATACTTTATGGATGATGTAAGTGATTTTCAAGGGTAATTTTGACTATGTGTGATTTTTGCCTTTCATGCTAACTTTAGGATCTGACTTTCTGGCTAAGATGTAACTCTATATGAGTAAGAGTTCTTAGTACATGATTCCAGGTGGTTGGACACAGAGATGTATGGTAATTGCTGCTGCTCCCGGTGCTTACAGAATAATATATGTTCTTGATGTGAAGGCTGGTAGGATGGGGAGAAAACCCACTGAAGCTTAGGTAGTCTCAGTGTTCCTGATGTTTAGGAGAGAAGGGGTGGCCAGTTTAGGGGAGACATTATTTGGAAGTGAGGTGGCAGCAGATGGCAGTTGGAATGGGAAAATAGCCAGGTCCCACAGCTGCCTAGATTCAGGGATCTACAGACATTAATTACAGCTCCCTCCAGGTACTTTGGCTTAAGCCATATTTATGTTATCTCCAGAGGGATCTTCAAGATCAGCTCCAAGAGGAGCCCCTGAAATTTCCACCAGGGTCAGTTATGGGGCCCACAACTTCAAGTATAGGCTGCAAGTTGGAGCTTTGGTGATTGTTATGGAAAAAAAATCAGTGATATTTATCAACACTGTGAGAATTTATTCTGAGTTCCATTGTGTGCAGGATATGGTGGTAGTAAGCTAACATTTATTGTGGGCTTATCATATGCCAGGGGCTATGCTAAATATTACAATTTCGTCTTATCATTTGTCATTCACACAATACTCCGAGATAGGTATTGCCCATCTTGTTTTATAGACTAGGAAACAGAAAGGTTAAATAATTTATTCAGATTATCACACTTGTCTCTATGTGGCATGCCAGCCATGATTAGAGTTTGCTGCAAATGAGGGAACCTGTACTTTGCCTCTGCCCCTCCAAAACCAAATTGAAACAGTGGTCTAAAGAAGATGGAAGTTTATTACTTATTTTTAAAAAAGTTTATTTATTTTGAGGGAGAGAGGGACAGAGAGAGGTAGGGAGAACAAATGAGTTGGAGAGGGGCAGAAAGAGAGAATCCTTAGCAGACTCTTCTGACAGCACAGATGTGGGACTCAATCCCAGGACCCATGAGATCATGACCTGAGCTGAAATGAAGAGTTGGAAACCTAACTGAGTGAGCCACCCAGGTGCCCCAGAAGTTTATTACTTTATATAATTGATGCCTAGAGAGATAAGCAGACCAGGGCTATGGTGGAGGCTCTGCTCTACATAGCTCTCAAGCCAGGTTTCCTCTACCACGTTCTTCTACCATATGGAGAGTAGCCTCATCCCTACTGTCAAAAATGGAACTGTGGCTGTCCCAGCAGCATTCCTAGTAGCAGAATGGAGGCAGGCAGAGGAAGAGCAGACCCCCTCTTCTTAATGACATTGGATGTTGCATACCAAATTCTGCTTACATCTGATTAGCCAGAACTTGGCCACATGATTACCTAGCTATAAGGCAGTGTGGGTAATATAGATTTTATTCTGGGAAGTAATGTGCATATATGAATATTGAAGATTTTAATACTTCAGATGAGGGAGAAAATAATATTTGGGTTCAGCAATAGACTTTGTTCACCACAGTGACCTTGGGCAAGTCACTTCAGGTTCTCTTGATTTATCTGTAAAATGAAAATGATGAAGATAAGAGATCCTACTCCCAAGGATGTTATGAGGAAGAAATGAGGCTATTTGGAAAGCATTTAGCATAGAATCCTATAGCTGGCATCACTCAAAACATCATAGCTATTTTTAATTATAATGTGACTAAGCTTTTTATTTCTGTTAATTTTGTGTATATGTTAACATAGTCATTGGAGAAAGATGCTTGTTTTCTGGATTTTCGCCTTCATGTTCTGTTTTCACTATTACACAACACTTTTCGATCTCTTGGCTACCATGTAGCCTTAGTTCAATATCTATTTCCTGTCAGGCTTGGGTGGTAAGATTTGGTGATCGCAACTCCTAATAGGTTTGGAGAAGAAATCACGAAAAGAAAGCATTACATTGGTTTTCTTTCACTTTCTCTTGATACGCTCACAGATGGTCTCTTTTTCTTGTAAAACTTAATTTTACATTGTGTGCTTAGAAAGCTGAGTGTCAATATAACCATATTTTAAAATAATTTTGGGACTTACAAGGAAGGGATTACTTGTGAAATTTTACATCTGTATCTCTATCTATCCTGGTTGTCACTGTATTAGACTGACTCTGAAGGGAGGCATACCTTTTAAACTGGAGGCTCTATTTTGAAACACTGAAGACTGTCATTAAAATTTAACACCTCTGATTGGGATGTATGTGAGCTTGAGATATGTGCATGGGACACAGAATGTCGTACCTTTAGTTTGGATCAGATCTTGCCAAGCTATGTAGGAGATAGGGACTCGCTGGAAGCTAAGCCAGAATCCTCCAGTGGTACCTCTCTGGACGAATCCATCCAGATTCAGGCCACAGTGCATGGCAAGACCCTAGCGGTGTGACCACTCCTCCAACCCCCGAACCCCTTCCCACTTTGGCCCAGCACTTTTGGTCCTCTAGCCAAATTCATACTCCCTATTACTTTGGGTTCTTCTATAGTTTAATCCTTCAGCAGAGCTTGCCTTCTGTGCCTATATCTATGTACTTTGCATCCTTCAAACCCTGCTTTCAGGAAAGCCTCTTGGTTTTTACTCTCTTGCTTTTCTTCAGATCACCCATCTTGGGCTGTAACAATGTGCTTCTTAGGTGACAATTTGGTTTGCATCTGCCTCCTCCTATAGTCTGTAAGCTCAGTGAGGGCAGGGAGTGTGTCTGCTTGGGCTCTTCACCGTGTCTGCTGTGCTTGGCCTCATTGGTGCTCCACAAATATTTGCAGAAGAAATGTATTTGAAAATCAGTAAATTATCTGTAGAGGTCATCCTCTGGTAACTTATAAGACTGACCTATAAAAAAATCTCTTTTTTTTTTTCCTCTTAATCTTAGTAGTGTTTGGTGGGCATCATGGACTCTAGCTAACATGGAAGGTTAATGTTCTTCAAATCACATGCCAGCATTTTCTAAGCAGACACTAGAGTCACTGTGGCCTGGCCTGGCCTGGTTAGAGATATGCCAAGCCCGGCAGCTTCTGAATAATATAGCAAGGAACGCAAAGAATAGGATCCCTAAGGTTACGTGGCCCACATTTAAGAGCAAGATTTATTTACATTATATTTTTTCCTAACTAAGGGCATCTTATCTAGTTAGACAGGCTTCTTTGGAACCAAATTTTGTTCTTTGTGACATTTGGAATTAATACGAGGAAATACTCTTTGTATTGCCTGGTATTGAAAATGTCAGTAAACAAACTTAACAGTCAAAGAAGGGGGGCTTAGTAACAAAAGACATTGTTTCTTGATGCAGGAGGTAAACAAGAGAGTTTAGAACAAAGGTTTTCTCAAAATAGGCTTTTTAGCAAACTTTGGAGCCCGGCTCTTGAACCCCACCCGCCTCTATTCTGCTGAAAGGGTGATGCTGATGATAATACTTATTATTTTAACCAGCCCCCAAAACTTACCAACACAAACATGCTCTTAATGTCTGGGCTGACAGCAGGGCTGGGAAGGTCCTTATAGGATCGCAAAACAACTGGGGGCAGTTGAGGGCTTCCGGCAGCCAGCTAACAAAAATATACTCTCAGAGGATGCAGCTCAGGGAGGCGTGGGACCCGCACAGCAGTGAGCCTGAAAGCCGGCCTTTCCGTTTTTATAGAGCTTCACCCCTCACATCTGGTAGAGCTGTGACAATCAGCATTAGACCATTTTAGAAATCAGATACCCTGGGTACCAGGAAGTTGATTTGCCTTCCACTTCCTTAAGAAAACACACATTAATATTTAAACTGGGTTTTCATAAAAGAAGGGTTGTGTTTGAGATGCGAAATAAAGTCAGGGGGCTGGGAAAACTCCCTCAGATACAGTGACCCTGATGAAATTCAAATCATCCTCCAGATTCAAAAAGGAAAATGTTCACCCTCCTGCAAAGTCCTTGTGGCATTTGGTATTGACTATTTTATGGTGTTTGCCTATAGTTTGGAAAGTGCTGGACTTGAAGTTGTAACTTGTTTCTCCACAAACAGAAGTTGGAGATCCATGAAGGTTATTTTCTTAAGTGATCCCAAGAAACAGTGTTTATGATTTCCCCTTCAGTATGGTTTCTTGGCAGCTTTTTTCAATTAGAAAGCCGTGTGGCACACAGCATCTCATTACGTGGCTCGTGGTGGCCCTTGGGCTTGTGATCCAGCCTTCTGCATTTTCCTGCCCCCTTTTGGGTCATTGTCCATGGAGCTGACATTATGAGATAGTATCAGAGAAATCAGGTGCAATAATTCTGCTAGCCATCTTGACAGAGTGTGATTTTGGTGTGTCTCTAAAAGAGTTGTGGAGACAAATACAGTCCTTAAAGGGTGAAAGGGGTTTTTCCAAAGATCAGTGTAAATGGTTTACTTTAAAAATAAACACTTTAAATCACTTTGATCTTCGCTGTCCTAAAGATGCAAACTAGTCATGCTTCTGGGGGAGTATTTTCCGGGGTTTTAAACCTAACATAGACCATTTCCTCTTTGCTTGCAAGAAGATAAATAATTTTTGGAACAATAGAACACATAAAGAAATGGCTGTGCAAGTAACAGGCAGGTAGGATATAGAAGGTGTTGTAAGAGCAGAAGTTGGTTTCACATTTGCAAATGGAGATTTAGGTAACTTTTCTAGATAAGGTTATTTATCCAGATTTGAATCTTGCAAACTGCATTTCCTCTCTCCATGTCTATCCATCCACCCACCCACATCCATCTCATCTGCAAGGATATTGTGACTTTTCTTGGTCAAATACCTTACTGAAACTTTTTTCATGCTATTCTCTGGCATGCCTTCAGTCTTTTGTCTTATAATGATAGTTTATTCCTTTGGGTCATATGCTTGTCTACTCACCAGCCATCGTCATTTAAAGATGATTCCAGCATTAACTGAATATCTGAAAGTACTTGTATTTGGTATTTTGGTACAATGGTTACTATTTTGAAGATGGCCTGGATTTTAGATTTTTATTAAGTAAAACATAACTGCAATGTAAATTCTGATATACTTTAAAAACCCAACCACAAATTATCAAAGATAAAATGAGATGATTTTGGGGTTTCCTACTTGTTTCTTTTGCATGGAAAAGTAAGTATCAACTGCACTTATATCACATACTATTTAATCCTTAAAGTATTTTTTTTTTTGCTAGTTTTGTATGTGATGTATAAAATGGTTATCTCATGAATGACAGGAAGCTGTCCTCAATAGATCAGCCACCTTTCTCATATTTGTACTACGAATTGTTACTCTAAAGATTAAGGAGGCAAGTGATTATTTTCAAAGAGGCTTTAAGACTGAAATTGACATAGTAAAGGAAGTCTGATATTTCATTTCAACTGACTTCTAGTGGCATTCCTTAAACAGTGCTATTTTTTCAATCTATAGTCATGGGGAGGGTGGTAAGAAGGATACTTTCCAAGAAAATGTGGGTGGCTCTGTGTGGGCCTCTTACCACTGTGAAGCAATTAGCTGAAAACATGTGCTCTGCTTTGGACAGACAGAACCACATCTGATGGTGGATACAGGATCAACTGAATTAGGATCTTTGAATTCTAATCTGAGATCTTCTACTAACGACCTACGTGATACTAGGCAAGACCCTTAACTTTTCTGGGTGGTGGTTTCCTCATCTATAAATTGAAAAGGGTTTGACTTGACAGCAAATTAAAAACATAAAGAGAATAAATAAAGGGAAACCTTCTGTAATTAAAGAGAACATAAGCCTGGGGTATCATTCTACTGGCTAGGCCACCCTGCTCCCCGTACAGGGGCCCTCAGACTCCTGGAGTGCCTTGGGACCCAGTGTGGAAATCACTGTCTACTGCTGGCATTGTGCATTCCTTAAATGTAAAATAAATAAGATTAATTAGAATTTAAACTGATAAAAGCCATTTTGACTTCTTTCAAGTGTCCTTTTGCTGATATTACATGTTGTAAAAAACCTGGAATTTTTGGAAAACTTTAAAAAGGAAGCTAAAGTAATTCATTAGTGTCATTATCCAGAGATACGCATTTGGAATATATTTCCTTTTATTTTTCTTTTCCTTTTTTTAAAAGTTTTCTTTCTTGTCTCTTTTTTTCTGGGTTTTTAAATTTTTATTTATTTATTTTCTCAACTAAAGTATATGTGTGTAGCGATGCCTAGGGGCTGGGTGGCTCAGTTGGTTAAGCGGTCGACCAGGGCTCAGGTCATGATCTCGTGGTCTTTGAGTTCAAGACCCATGTTGGGCTCTGTCTGACAACTCAGAGCCTGGAGTCTGTTTCAGATTCTGTGTCTCCTCTCTTTCTCTGCTCCTTTCCCACTCACACACACTCTCCCTCTCTCTCTCTCAAAAATGAATACATGTTAAAAACTTAAAAAAATATAAGTATATGTGTATATATATGCATTCACATACACATAGCTATACACACACACATAGCTGTACACATACCCGTACACACACACACACACACACACACACACGATTCCAATGATTATCATGTGCCATAACTGAGGAGAATGGTTACCTACAAACAAATAAAACCTGATCATCTGTATATAATGCTTTGAATCCTATAACTTCTCATTAATATGATGTCATGAGAATTTTCCGACATCATCTAGGCATATTTAGAAAATGTTTTAGTAGTAGTTTAGTATTTTATTGATCATTCTCTTATTGTTGGATATTCGGTTATTTCTAGTTTTTTATGGCAGTAAATATCACTTTGATGAACATCTTTTACTGCTGCTTTGATTATAGTCTGAGGATAGATTCCTAGACATAGAATTCTTAGATCAAAAATTTGACTTCTTATACTTCTAGTGATCTCACTTTACTTTATTTTTGATTGTACTACTTATTTTAGAAGAAATAAACCCTATTCTTATACATGGAAATCTGATGAGTTGTTTAGATGGTTAGGTGAACTAATATTCTGAAAAGTGGTGAACATGAAGCAGTTCTTACAGATTACAGAATAAAATATATCTCCTGTGTCATTATTAAATGGATCATTGTCCTCATTGAATTTTGTGGCAGAGAGTTGCTTTCCAATTTAGAGAAAGTGATCTACAAAATCAATGCTCACATTTGTTGTATAACTGGGATCTATCTGATTGCTAAGGTTTTTCTTTCTTTAACATCTTATGATACTTGCCATTGGTTTCAGCAAACAGAACTTATGTGTTTCCAATTCCCCTCATTTCTGAACTCTTGATTTTGGAAAAAAAAGTTGGAACTGTGCATCTTGGTGGGGGGAGCATAAATGCATATTTAAGGTATGAATGCTTCTTTCAGGAATTGATCTGCATTTTGGCTGGCAAACCTCTCAGGTGCATGAAGGGGCCCTGACTACTTGGTCATTTGTGGAGGAATATATTTTTAAAAATGCTTTCTTGACCTTCTTCTAACTTGGACACAAGCACATTCCTCACTTTTTCCCAACCAAAGCGAACAAAATTTTCATGTGCGGACAGTGTGTTTTCAGTGGATTAGACCCAAAGCTATGTTGTTCTAGAGGTCTTAGAACTGCTTATGTAGTGCATGATAAGCTTTGTAGCACAATTTAAATGTTGATTTTAACATATAAACAGTCATCCATAAGCATTTCAGAAAAGCTGTTTTCAGAGCTGGCTTAAAAGTATATTGGGTAATGATTTTCTAAGCATGTTTATTTTTTTTTGTATGTCTTTATTTTGTCATATAAAGTTTTTCTGTTTACTTGGAGCCTATAATGAAGTTCTGGGTCCATTTTCTCTTTCTCTCTCTGTGCTCTCTCCTTCCTCTTCCAGCTGTTTCTTTTATTCATTGGAGACATTAGATGACATTCTTTATTTTGCCGACAATGACTTATTTATACCTAATTGCCTGGGTTCTGAGATTGTTGGGAAACTGTATTGACAATGATAATTTTCAGTTGTGTCACAATGAGGGTACATGAATTAACACAGATCCCAATCAAAACATGGCAAGTGAGAAACAAAGCCCCCACCAATGGCATGTTTCTGACACTGCTTTTGTTAACTGTTGCATTAATAGGAAGGTGACATTCTTTTGAGAAGTAAAGCATATGTAAATAGGAAGAGTTTTTAAAAATAGAATTCTGCGAGTCAGACTCATTTCTACAGCTTTATAAGGCAGAGAACAAGTTAGGCAGAAATCTTCTCTTAATAGAGAATAGAAAATTAGAGTTGTTTTCCTACTTCCTTTAGGAGCCAAACTTTCTTATGTGTTGGATATAATTGGGTATGTGTCTGACAAATGGGTTCTGTGTTTGAATTTCCTCACCAGTGAGAATCCAAGAGAGGTCGTTTTAGGCATGACTGTGACTGTTTGTATGAGTTTGTGAAATTACAAATCTAACTTTTAGACAGCATTAAAAGTAGTATTTACCTGAAATGGAGTCCTTGGCTTCTTTGTGATTTGGCGATTGTGGCTCTTGATGTATTCTTGTCTCTAAGAAGGGAGTCAAAGTGCTGCACTCACGAATGGCCGAATTGTTGGTTCCACTCATATGCCCCTTACTGCCTTTTTGCCATCCAGTCTTTTCCAAGTTAATCTATTGTAAAATTAGACTGTAAAAATGGACACAGTTGCCACCACCCTGAGACAATGGCGAAGGACTCACAGTGTCAGCCCCACTAAACTCCCCCGTGGAAATCATTACACAATTCATTTGTGGTGTCACCCAGCTCCCCAAAGAGCTTGCTTTCCTTTTCAGCCCCAGTTATCTCTTGGAAGTGTGACCCTTCTGGTTTGAGTGCCCTGAGAATGCACACTGTTTTCTCTTGATGGTGAAGCCCCCTCCCTCAAGGTCTGCATCTTAAATGGCAGAGATACAAAAACAGCTCTCTAGATAGTGTTTCTAATTCAATTCTCTTTTAAACAATCATGCATAAACTGAGTAATGTGTCCAGTGAAGAACAGAGGAAGAGAGGGGTCAGGAGGTATGGGTTCCAGTAAAACTTAAATAACCACTGCACTCGCAATGTTAAGCTGTGAATGCCATCTGTAACTGTTAGCACACAGGACAGGTCAATTAAATGAACTGATTTTTCATGGTTTTGGGGATTATGATTCAGGGATTCTTAACCTATGGGCAATTCAAGACTATATTTCAGCGGGTAAGGAGCAGTGAAACTTTTACAATGGATGGAACATTTTTTACTAAGTAATAGGCATTTTCTTAAGGAGAGGCTTTTATTAAATTCTCACAAGGGTCTACAGCCCATAAAAGGTTGAGGAACCACTGCATTCTAGCTCCATAATTTTTTAATGTTTTATTTTGAAAGTTGATGTTCCATTTCCTTTTATGCAGAAGAGACAAAAGCACGCACAACTCTGATA
Source organism: Crocuta crocuta (assembly GCF_008692635.1). NCBI lineage: Eukaryota > Metazoa > Chordata > Mammalia > Carnivora > Hyaenidae > Crocuta > Crocuta crocuta. The sequence goes on along the minus strand of NW_027532679.1, from coordinate 4,149,300 downwards.
TTCCTTGATCTTTAATTTCTTCTCTGTCTTGAATGTCCTGTAATAAATGTACAGGAAAGAAATATAAAACACTATCCAAACTCAGTTAATAGCTTTGAGAAATGCACATTTAGAGTGCTTTAAAATCAGGTTACAAATATAATTTTCAATTTGCTGGGGAGAAAATAGGAAGGAAGAGTCCTTTGGAATACAGAATAAATTCATTCTATGTACATTATCAGTGTTGGTTCATTATATTCCTCATTGGCCTACAACTCAACACATCTTTAAGAACCAGAAAGTGCACACTGTCCCAATTGTTAATATTTAGGATAAGGGCACAAACACTGGGAACGACTGTGAATTAGATTCTTGAAGTCAGAAAGATGGTAGGTGAAGTTTCATTCTCTGGCATCATAAAAATTCTAAAGGTGAGCATTACCAGGTAGGGACACTTACAGGATTTGACTGAAAAATGTACTGCTTTGTGGTTTACCTCCTCCTTTGTAGCGTATTCTGGATGAATGTCAAGGCCTGGCCCTGATAGATTACAAAAATGTAAGTCATCTTAATTTACTATGAAGCTATGGGAGCCCTTGTATTATAGTCTCTGGGTCCCTGTGACATGTAAAGCCTGGAGTTTGTAGGAGTGCACTTTTTCTTCTTTAAAATTTCTCATTTCCCACAACTGATTTTTACTATTCTCTGACATGCTGGAAGTATTGCTGTGACTATTTAACAGGTACCGGCAGATATATTGCTGACTGTCTATTTATGGAAGAGTTTACACTGTGTTCGGTTTGGCTGTTAATTTTAAGCAGTTTTACTGCTTCCACCTCAAACTTCTCAGGACCCTTAGAGCCTTCCCACATCCTGGGAAATTCAGGATCCCATCAACTGAAGCCATTGAGATAACATGACACACAGGGGATCTAGAGAATCCCAAAGCACTTGGTTGCTAGTAGGGAAACACTGCATTTATTATATGACAAGCTATGCAGTTGCAAAGTGAAGTATGGCACCAGCTACCTTTCCACCAAGTGACCTTGATAGGCTTTGATGATTTGTTTATTTGCTTTTCTGGTTTGCCACTTTATAGCAAAGTAATGGTGTGTGGGAAGACCCAAATTTTGGTCCCAGCTCTTGTAGTCATGGCTGCTGAGCCTTAAGACAGTTTCTAACCTCTCTGGACTTGCTTTTTCTCATCTGTAAAATGAACAAAATATCTGCTCTGCTGACTTAATGTGGTTAGGGTGAGAAGGAAATGAGGAATCAAATGGGTATCAGTTCAAGAAGCATATTAAAGCCAAGTGGAGATTGCTCTTTTCCTTGATACAAACCCTCCCAACATTTCAGACTTACTCAGAAGTCACACATTTTCATGCTCACAATTCTGGCTCTGAGGTCAGAAAGAGCTGGGTGAACATTCTGCTAGTCCCACTTACTCATTTGTGACCTTGAATAAGCCACTTGCATAATCTGAGTCCTGTCTTTCTCATCTTTAAAGTGGGAGAAGTGATAGTTAAGACCTAATAGTTGAAGCATGGATTGAATGAGATAACTGTGCCTGGCATGTAGTCAGTGCTCACTGTCAGCTGTTCTTAAGAGTTCAAATCCCTTTACCTACATTATTAAGAGTTAGAACATCCTGAAAACAGAGCCCTGCATATGTACTCTAAGAGGCAAGCTGTCATTTTCAGAAGAAATCATCCAGGGTCTTCTGGTTACTCTTCAGTAATCACCTTCCATTACAATCAGATTACAATCTTCAAGTGGTGGCAGAGTGCCAGCTTTTCCTACAGTTCTCAGTTTCCCGTGCCTTCCAGTGGAATTCAAAATACTTCACAATTCGACTCAAGAAATTTAGCACATCTTCAGAATAAATTATTATTGTCATTAGCACATTACCACCCAACAAAATCTGCACAGGAACAGAATGCCCAGAGTGAAATGTTGTATCTTCATCAACTTGTGAGCACCATATGTACAAGGATGTTTTTGTTTCGGTTTTTGTTTTTAGTACACCGAAGCTAAAAGCAAGACACACCCGATGGTGTTTGTTGATCTTGTGACTATTGGAGTTAGCAAAGACCCAGTTAGGACAGTTCAAAAAGGCAGAAAGATAAGGGTGGCAGTGCAGAGGGAAATCACAGAAATAATGCCTTCTGATAAAAGGACAAGCGTGACCAAGACATAACCATCTTACCTTTCTTCAGCTTATATATGTAAATGTGTCTGACAATGAAAACATTCCTAAGTTGCATATGAGTAAAGAAATAGAAAGGAAAATCTATTTTGGTTATTTCCATAAAACTTCCTTTTGATGTGGACTGACGTTAGTCAACTTTCCTATCCACCCATAAATCAGTCTGCTATCCATCTACTCCATTGCTTTCTTTCCTTGTGACTCTTGTTACGTGCGGTTTAGCACATGACAGATCATTTTTACTTTACGGGTTTCCAAAGGTGATAATTTCTTGTATTTTATATTACTATGTATACTAAAGATGAAATATTGCTTTAAAGTGAGTACAGTTTTAGGTGCCAAAATTGCTTCATTCTTTTGAACAGCATTCTTTCCTCCTTTTTTTCTCTCTCTCTCTAAAATATTTTAGAGAACCCTGAACCCAAACTAAAATTTCTTCTATTAAAGGGTATGTTCATTATTTATTTTGAGATGAATGTGCTATGGATCCTTAAACCTAAGCCTGGAAAATAGGAAATAATTCACTCTGGCTTGAAAAGGGTGGGGATTTCTTTGTTTCTTTTTATATTTATTCAGGAAAAGCTGACAATCGTCCTACATTAATGAACTACACCATCAATCACAGTGTTGACAATGAGCGGAAAAGCGAGGTATATGTCAGGCTGACGGCATATTGCCTTTTTCAGTGAGGGCATGGCTGTTTATAGCACTTTCGTTGGCAAAATTCTTTTTGCACTGGAACAAGAATAGAAAGAAGAATTAGAAAGGCAGCCAGTGGAAAGAGCTTTATGTTTTCATATTATGGAAAAAAGTAATAGGGAGAAATAGAGAAATGATTATTTTTGTAGTTTATGTACCTGCCCTACAAGACTTAAATAATAAATGGAAAATGAGGGAAAGGCTGTGTGTGTGTGTGTGTGTGTGTGTGTGTGTGTGTGTGAGACCTCATTCTACAGGGCTGGATGTCTTTCCCTAAGACTATGGCAAAAAGTCTCAAAGATTACTTATGTCAACTGCATTTGATCCCCAAGACTATCACAAAAGTAGACTGGAAGTGATTGGTTTTCTCTACTGTGAGCAACTACCTTGGGCTACACACACACACACATACACACACACATGAGCTAGTGACTGATAGTGGAGATAACTTAGGTGGCTAAGGAACTTAGATAACTCAGGAACTGATAGAATTTTCTCCCTTTCTTGACTTTTACTCTCCTTTTGTACCAATTGGTAGGAAGAGAGCGTGGCCTGGTGGGATGACTGTGTCAGGTAGTATAGTGGTAAATTGTGCCTCAGGCCAAACAGCTATATGGCCATATAACCCTTGAGAGATCACCCTCATCCTTCTTTTGGGGGCAGTTTCTGCTCTCCTTCAAAATCCAAACCAGCTCTCACAAGTGTCAACTTAATCAGTTGGCCAACAAGGACGAGATGAAGGTGATATCGGTAGCTAGTAATTATGAAGAATTTATTGTGTGTTGAGGACAGCATAGCCAATGTACTTCAAGGAGTTCTAATAGCCCCATGAGATAGGAAACATCTTTACTTTTACAGATAAAGTAACTGAAGTTCAAAGAAATGAAATGACTTCTGCGAGGGGTCACATAGTCAATTAATGGCTGCATTATAATTTGTGGGTTTCTCTTAACTACAGATTCCAGTCTCTTCAATGCTACAGCACTTCTTCTTACATCCTTTGGCCTCAAGACCCCTTTACATTTGTAAGAAAAAAAAGTATTGAGGCTCCAAAGAACTTCTGTTTATGTGGCTTATGCCTTGTTCACTGTATTATATATAAATGATCGTGAGAAATTTTATTTTATTTTTTCTTTTTTTTTTTTACAAATAGTTTATTGTCAAATTAGTTTCCACATAACACTCAGTGCTCATCCCCACAAGTGTCCTCCTCCATGCCCATCCCCCTCCCCCCCACATCCATCAGTCCTCAGTTTTTGTCAGCATTCAAGAGTCTCTCATGGTTTGCCTCTCTCCCCCTCCCCCACCATTTCCGCCCTTCTTCTCCCCCTTGTTCCTCCGTCAAGTTCCTCCTAATCCTCCTATACGTGCAAACATATGATATTTGTCCTTCTCTGCCTGACTTATTTCTCTCAGCATAACACCCTCAAGGTCCATCCATGTTGCTACATATGGCCAGATTTCATTGTTTCTCATTGCCATGTAGTATTCCATGGTATAGATAAACCACATCTTCTTGATCCATTCATCTGTTGATGGACACTTAGGCTCTTTCCATGTTTTAGCTATTGTGGAGAGTGCTGCTATGAACATTGGGGTACATGTGCTCCTATGCCTGATCGTGAGAAATTTTAAATATTTGTTTATTATTCCTTTAAAAAGACAATACCAAATCCATCACATTTTAACATCAATAACATTTTAAAATCAGAGATAACTCTATTTTCTGCAACAAAAATATTTAGTGAGAAGACGCATTATTCCACATTTTTACAAATTTCTTTAATGTCTGACTTAATAGAAAACAGGCTTCTCATATTTGCTTCTGTATAGGTTGCCATGTGTTATTTGGCTAAGTATATGAAGAAAATCCAACTTTATAAATACATGTAGTTGGATAAAAGAGGAATATTTTAATAGATTTTTTAGATAATTGTAAACATTCTTTGATACTACACTAAAACTCAACAAGTGGTAGTTTCTTAAGACTTAGTTGAAGTGTTGGGTCTGAAACCATATCAGTGAACTTTTTTGTACTGTTTATATTAAAATCCATTGGTGTATCTTTCACTTTGAATGGATCTTTTAGCCATCATGAACTTGTAACATCATACATTGATTATTTGGAAAATACTCATTTACTGAGTTATGTTCACTGAGTTACATGACATATTTTATTGTAGGCTCTTAAAAATTCATATTTATTAACGTCAAAATCTCAACAGAAAAGTTATTAGTAAGCTATCAAGCTCATACTGATAAATACAGGTTTCACAAAATTCCAATTTTTATTTGAAAATTTGAATTTTATCATTGGCAATACGTGATTGTCAATTGTTTTTCTTCAAGTGACATCCTCACTTTGCTCATTTTTGAAAAGGTGTTTGCCAAGTATCCAAGTCTGAATAACCATTGTTTGTCAGTTGTGCTTGTAAATAAAAATGGTATTTTGCCAAAAAACAATTAGTTCAGCTCACAATTCAAAAAATTGCACAAGTATTGTCAGTGACCATGCAGCAGAAAGCTTTACTTGTTTTTCCCATTTAAGCTCACAGAATATAAGAAGATGTAAGAAGTGTTGAAATTTAATAAAACATAATATTTTAATAAAGTTTAATTAATTAATAATTTTTATGACTTTGTCAGGAATATTCTTTTTTTTTTTTTAAATTTATTTCTAGGAGAGAGAGAGAGGGACAGTGTGAGCAGGGGAGGGTCAGAGAGAGAGGGAGATACAGACTCCGAAATAGGCTCCAGGCTCTGAGCTGGCAGTCAGCACAGAGCCCGATGCGGGGCTTGAACCCACAAACCGCGAGATCATGACCTAAGCGAAAGTCGGACGCTTAACCGACTAAGCCACCCAGGCGCCCCTCATCAGGAATATTCTTAAATGAAATGGTTTTTGTATTGTGTTTGTGTTTGTGTGTCTACTGTGAGTTCATGGCAGTGACGAATACAAGGATTACTAAGTAGAATTTGGTGCCATTGTCTTGATTCTCGCTAAGCCCTCATTATTGCCTTACCCATCATTGCTTTTGCACCTTTCATTCAAATGCCAGCACAGTAGTATCGTTGGGAAAATAGTTTTGGCCTCACATGCCTCCTAGAAGATATGCCGCAACATCCAGGATTCCATGGGACCACATTTGAGAACTGCTTCTCTCCAAAGTACTATCTCTCAAAAAGGCTAGTGATGTATGAACAGCTCTCTGCTGGAAAAAGCAGGAAAAGCAAACAGTAGGACAGCAAAACAATAGGAAAAGAGTTGGATATTGTTATTCTTATAATAAAAGTTCAATACATATTTTCATACATGTATGTCTATAGTAGCAAACAAAATGTTGATTGTTATTTCTTTCTTATTAAATCTTTGTGTTTCATTTCAAATAAGAAAGAAAAAAATCCATTCTGGATCAGCAGATAGCACTCTTGAAGACATCAGTGACTGCTAACTTAGTTTTCTCTTTTACCATGTCAGTGTTGGAACATACTGATTCTCTGTCTGTTTATAATCTTGAAGACTAGCTACTTGGACTAGATTTAAAATATTTGTGTATAGTTATACCTTTTTAAGAGGCAAAAAATTGCCAATTCCTCATGAATGCTTGGAAAAATTTCTTTCCTGTAACTGAAAACATCCCATGTTCCCTCTTAGCCAAGAGAGAGAAGATTTGAAGACTGATCTTTCAACTAGATGTAAGGAGTTGTCTAAAAAAGACCGAACTTTGCAACTGACTTTGAAAGACTCTTAAAGAAGAGTACTGACTTTGTTGAAAAGTAAAGAAAATTTGGGATTTTTATGGAAACTGATTATAAGTACTAATATTTTTTGAAGTTATCCCTCCATTGTTTGGAATGACTCTTGGCCATATTTCCTATTCTGGGGCACCACACAGATTCAGAAATTGCCAGTGTCTCAGGCCACAATATAGATAAATCTCAGAGTTGAGTCTCTGGGTAAGAGCTGTCAATATGGGTCTTTCTTTGTGTTTCTTTTTCTGTGAGAATTTTTTTTTCTTTCAAAGAGAAAATGAAACACAAAAACTCTTGTGTGTGCTTGAGGTTCATTCACTGCAATCTGAGAAGCGTGGTATTTGGGCTGAGCCTTTGAAGCTTCCGTGACAGAGAAATGCTTAGGGTGTAGGCACTAAATTTTTCAGGTTGTGGATATTTTTCAGTAGTAGGTGAAAAGCATGCATAACATACTTTGCGATCTGGCATGGTTGGGAATTGAAGGTCTGTTTGATCAAATCAATACCATTTCCCAAAGTGTGGTAAGTGTATGTACCAGTGCTGGTCTATGCGATGATTTTGGGAGACACACAGACAATTTGAACTGAATCATCATATACCTATTTTTTTTTTGAGACAGACAGACAGACAAACCAGGGGAGGGACAGAGGGAGGGAGAGAGAGAGAGAGAGAGAGAGAATCTTAAGCAGACATAGGGCTGGATCCCATGACACTGAGTCAATCAGAGCATGACCTGAGCCTAACTCGAGTCAGATGCTCAACCAATTGAGCCATTCAGGCCCCCTGTGAATCATCATATACCTACTTTTATGGTTGTCTTCAGTTTACTGGTTTTCTATGTATAATTTTCTTTGAAAATAATTTTAATTAAATGAAATTGTGAATCAATTTAAAGTAAAATTATTAAGGAAATGATAATAACAGTGGTAGGTGGATTGGTAAAATGATATACAATGTATTGAAGCTTTAGGAAGCTGAGATATTTCAAACATGTTTAGTGCATTCATTTACTTATCCAACATCTATTGAATGCCTGCCTATTCTAGGCACTGTGGATTCAGCAGCCAATAATGTAAACAAACTCCCTGCCCTTGTGAGACTCATATCCTGGATGGGGAAGATAAATATATAATGTAATGTAAAGTATTTGATGTTATAAAAAATAAGGGCTAGGGGCTAGAGCTTGAAAAGGGTGCTATTGTAGAGTAAGTTGAGGGAAAGCTTTGTTGAAGTTGCATTTGCAAAGATAGCACTGTGGATTGAGTTTAGTTCATTTTAGCAAGCATGTATTGGTTGGCTCTGGAATACACATAGATATACAACTGGTCAGAGAAGCTCAGAATTGGGGGGGCAGAAGTTATAATGAAAATTTAAAAGGATGAAGTACAATGTAGTGATGTAAGGAGGATTACTTTGGTACCACTGAGGAGGGCAATGGCTGTCCCAAGGAATCAGAAATGAAGTCACAGAAGGTGTCCTAGAGAAGGTGGTTGCCCGGAACTAAATCTTTCAGAATGAGGAGAAGTTATCAGAGGAAGCAGATGGTGGTTGGGTCAGAGTTGTTTACAGCAGAGGGAATAGCATGTGCAAAAGTAAAAAACACTTCTAGTGGATGGAATCTGGACTTTTGGGGATTAAGAAATAGATGGAGAGTAAGCAACACTAAATATGTACATTAACAAAGTTTAGAGAATTGGAAACTGTAAAATACTTAGTTCTAAACCATTTAAGATGCTCAGTTTTCTCATTGATTCAGAATGTGGCTGAATATCTAGTACCACTCAGTTAAGAGGGTCCTCTGGACTCTGCTCTTTAGAGGGGGGCTCAGTTTGGCCTTCCCCCAGTCCTACCACTCCCTATGGAATGAGAGGTCTGTGGTGACACCTAGAAAATGCACACCCTATTTATTTGTTTGTTTGTTTATTTATTTATTTATTTATTTATTTAAATAGCTTATTGTCAAGTTGGTTTCCATACAACGNCTCCGTTAAGTTCCTCCTAATCCTCCTATACGTGCAAACATATGGTAGCTGTCCTCTCCTGACTTATTTCGCTCAGCATAACAGCCTTAAGTTCCATCCAAGTTGCTACACATGGCCAGATTTCATTCTTTCTCATTGCCAAGTAGTATTCCATTGTATAGATAAACCACATCTTCTTGATCCATTCATCCATTGATGGACATTTAGGCTCTTTCCATGTTTTGGCTATTGTTGAGAGTGCTGCTATGAACATTGGGGTATATGTGCTCCTGTGCATGAGCACTCCTATATCCCTTGGGTAAATTCCTAGCAGTGCTATTGCGGGGTTATAGGAGAGTTTTATTGTTAAGTTTCTGAGGAACCTCCACACTGTTTTCCAGAGGGGCTGCACCAGTTCACATTCCCATCAACAGTGTAGGAGGGATGCACATCCTATTTAGATCACACTGAGAGTTCTTGGCACCCAGGAAGTTGATACCCAAAGAGCCTGGAGTCACTTTCCAAAGCTCACATGGGTCTCTCATCTGGGTCTCGCTTCCCAGGGTGTCTCCTAGTGTATGTGTATACTAGTCTTGAGAGTTGGACAAAGGGGCTGTTTGTAGAGGATGAGGAAGGAGATTCAATGTGAGGGCTGGAGTGCTCCTATATGTGTTCAGGGTCCCTTGAGGTGCTGATCTGAGCCAGAGATGGAAGAAGGGTTGCAGCACATGATGGGGCTAGCCTCCCTGGGCCACCAAGCTCTTGAGTAGAACTGTGAAGAGTCCAAGTATTGTAAAATCAAACCTGGCCTTCCAGGTTGTTATGAAGAAATACTCATCCAGATAGGGGGTATTACACATTTCCTTTAGAGTTCGTCTTATAGCTTTGACACATTTAGACATGTATTATGAGTCTCCTTTTATTAGGGATGGGCCTGAATTTCCTAATTTTTTATGATTGTTGCCTTTAAAATAAAAACACAGCAATAAATGGTAGTGGTGTTCAGTTCTAATAAGGCTACTTATGCAGACTTCTACCAAATTGCAGGGTTTTTTTTTTTTTTTTTGAGACATTGTATTAAGATTTACCTCACTTTCCATCATTTCCCCATGCTTTTGTCCTCCTCACTGCCTCATAAATTCACATGCAAAATTGAATTAAATAGTTAAGAATAAGTTCACATTTTGAAATCACTTTTGGAAAGCAGATTTGGAGAAAGTGGAGAAAATGCCACTTTTTTAAGGGTACAAAACAGAAATCATAACTTCCCAAATCCAAAATGTAAACAATCTTTGTGATTAACCTATGAAGTAAGAGTCAATTAAAGTATTTCATAAAAATTAGGGAAAATTTTAACAAAACCATCACAAATTTATCAAGAAAGTATATTGAGAAATTATATGCTTACAAGTTATTTGTAAAGTCCTGGGCATCTTTCTTGATTTGATTAAAAAATACTAAGTACTTCCAGAAAAATTCCTTTCTAGATAAAAGGATCCAAGAAATCAGCATGATCATCAGATTTATCCAATAAAAGACAGGGCGTAGGAAAGAGTGAATTCCAGATAAGTCCTGTGTAAGACTCCTAAAAGCCATGAGGTCACCAGTAAATTAAAGTTGGATTTGGGGCCCAGAATCTGCTAGAGCATTTATATTCTTGAAGGCCACAGGCCAGACTGCCAAAAGCAGGGCTAAGATCCTCAGAGAGGTTGAATCCTCTATTGTAGTACTTGACCCATCATTGCACCTCTGGAATCCAGTAGGTTTGAGCTAACATGTTTAGGGAGTCTCGGTGCATCATGCGATAAAATTGCATTGCGTGTCTCTGACTAAAGATGAGATCATTTTTCTTAGCTCATGTTCAGGCTAGGGCCGCCCTACCCATACGTGGAGTAGCACAGAACGTCTGTGCAGTGGGGTATGAAGCAGGAGAGAATGAAGATTTGTATCATTCAGCTATCCCATGCCAGGCATAGTGCTGGGTTCTTTCTTTAAATGTCTAATTAATCCTGACAATAGCCTGCAAGAAGGTTGGAGAGTTTGAAGAATATATTCAAACTCACAGAGCTTCACAAATGGCAGATCCCAGAGTCATGCCGCTTTCCATGTGATGGTTGTTCTAGGCTCTGTCTTGGGTAATCCCCTGTGGGGCGTCAAAAGCTGCCTCTGCACTTAGAGGTCATCCAGCCTCTAAGCCTCACAGGGTTCAGAGACACTTGGGGATTATATGGTCACAGAATCCTTCTGATGTTTATATGCCTACTGCCACTTTGCCAGCAGGTCTAAGCCAAACATATTTAGAGTGTCCGCATCTCTGACTTGTCACTGTGCCTAAAATTTTCCTCTTCACTGACTGTTCCACATTGAATCTTAGTCTCTTGTTAAATAAAATATGACTCCAGAAAAATGTCATTAATACGTACGTTCAGGTTATTTTGCACCATTTGTATGTACGTACCCAAGGACAATAGAATATTGGGGAGAAAAGAAGAGTGAAACTGGTTGCTGGGGAAGGCCCTGGCATATCTCCTCTCCAGCTCCATACCCCTTGCTTCCATTCCCCAAAATCTCCCATCAAGGAAGAGAGGATCTCCAAGCAGAAGCTAACTACTTTTCTTCATGTAGGGGCATGCCTTCTTGGACAATACAGAGGGATAACTAACCTGAAGGCCCTGACTTCTCTCACTTGATGGCTCTTGACCCATCAGAGAGCTCCATCCAGCCTGAGAGTATTGCTAGGCCCCAGCAATGTGCCTCTTATGTAGTTGATGCATTTCTAAAATGCTAAATCCAGAATGAATTTCCAAAAATTAAAATAAACAACACGAACTTGTTTTCCAATTAAGCATTCTTGTGTGATGAGAAATCAACTCTAAATTTTCTGCATTACTAGTGTGAATGTTCAAAAAATCAAAATGAACTAAGGAACTTATCACGTAGCACTGTCTAGTGTAAAGATTTCTTACCTAATGATAAAAAGTCATTCATGAATTTTCTACTTTGTTAGTTTGAGCCAAACCATGTTTGTTTGCCCTACTCCTCTTTTAATGTAATGATGTATTTGGAATTTTGAGGCAGATGTGAGTTTCTGATAAAATAACCATTTGTGTGATGAAATGTAAAATGGAATGGAAGATCAGTCATTCTCGTTATGAGGCATCAAGCTAGTGTGATATAAATGTGAAGGTCAGACAAGACTTTAGGCATGGAGTTCCAAGAAATACAGTATTTTGCTCTAAAGGACCACAAGTGGTGTTTCCAGAGCTGTCGGTAGCAGAGCAGACCCTGATGTCAGAGAATGCTCTTTGTGGGCTATGTTACTGTGTTGCCCGTGTTGTGTTAGCACAGCCCCCTGTAGCAAAGGCATGTTCACATTTTTTATGGTGAACTTTGTAAGATGAAAGCTCCTGTGCTCTAAGGGCAAGAATTTATTGAAACAAACACTGGCTTACCTGTTGGATTTAGGCAAAACCACTCTACAACAGTAACCAAATGATATTTGGAGTCACGTTGCAAATTGTGCCTGTAGAAAATTGGGGTGTGCTTTAATCTATTCATATTGTTGGAGTTTCCCATTGCTTTTTCCTTGGTGGAAATTAAAAAGGAGTCTCACAGTCATTTAATTTGGTGGCCCCAAGAGATGGGAGATGAAGCTCTTGTTGTCCTCCTTCTGGAATTGATAAACTTTTCCACCAGCAGGATTGCTAAGCCCATCCCACCAAAAGTTTGAATGGCTTTCCCAAGGCTGGCTCTCTGTACCTTCTTCTGGGAAGTGTGGGTACAAGCATCAGAATGAGAGAAGAGAATCCACATAACTCACCCCATCTTCCCATTTGCCTTGACAACAAACTGGGGCCCTTTCTCTCCAATGATAAAAGCAGAGGGTGATGTCTGTAGGCATTGGCAGGTCTTGTTTCCCCAGGACACATTTACTTTCTTTGACTGGCCCTATTCTTCCCAAGTGGACTTGAGTTTGAGATTTTCAGTCTGGTTTGTTTAATCCCTTTACCTCTTAGTTCTGGCCACAATCTATGTTTACTCCTTGGTTTTACTTTTTCATGTTTGTGATTGTGGTTCTTAATTTAGCCTCGGAACACTGAGCGGAGTCAGAGAGAGCAGCCACGTTAATTGCTTTACACATTGCAAGGTGCTTTTTCCTTATTTTATTTTAATTTCAAAGCAATTCTGTGAGTCTCACAAGGTAAGTATTATTAGTCCCATTTTACAGATTAGAAAGAAGGCTCAGAGTGTTTAAAGGGGTTGCCCAAGGCCATTCAGCTAGCTGGTGACAGCCCTCACATATTTATCCCGCTGATATTCCCACTAATCCTGGTACTTCCCCTTACCACTGTTATTTCTGTGAACAGAATTTTTATTCCTATTTTTCAGCCACAAAATATTGAGGCTTTAATAAACTTTTTTTTCTAGGTAATTCATCAGTTCAGTAGCTGAGCCAGATACCAAGACCAGACTCTTTGCAGGCCATGCTGAATCCCTGACCAGCGTAGAAGAAGCAGCAGGGTTCTTCATATACCCCTTAGTGGAGATAAATCCTATAAAATTACATTTCAGCAGCAAAATAGCCAAGCACAGTAATTTTGGTGTAAAATGTGCAAAGTCTTATTTACAGAATATCTCATGATGCTGTTCCCAGATGTCTTTTTAAAGAAATTTTTAGTTACATGCAAAGGAACTGAAAACCAGGAATATAATTGGTAAGAAACGTAAATCTGTCCAAAAAAAACAATTACAACAACTTGATGAGATATATATTTTCTCAGCATCAGCATAAAAGAAGGAACATTCTGATCCAGAAATGGTATGTAAGTAAATAAACTTTAATTGGTTTGACAATGCCCCTTTTCCTGGCAGTGCCAAGAATCCTGCCATTATAATTACACAGTTCTGGGCAGACATGTGGTTTCCATTAAGAAAGACTTGTGATTGACTGAGTTCATGAGGCATGTCAGAAAAAACACATCAATGTCTTTACAAGAAGGAAAGAGAAATGGATCTCAATGTATTTATAACTTCACAAGATACACATTCATAAATAGTTCCAAAAGGGCATACATTTCTTTAATTCTGATGAAAAAAAATCATTAAGGAAAGCCTTTGGGACCATTTTAGCCTCTGCTTCCAAATGAACTCAACAGTTACTTGCATTTAGGCAAAAGGGACACCTTTTTGTCCTTACAAGGATTTATTTAAGGGTTCTGCAAGGAAAATGTGGAGGAAAGTCTTAGTTGAATAAACTTTAGCTTTATGGGTTTAAACACCCCCCTCTTCTTCCTCCCCCCACCCCCTTTAAATAACTTTGCCATTAACAAAAAGATTTATCAAATCCATTCTTTCTTGGTAAGCCAGCAGGGCTTATATTCTCCCTTAACTCTACCCCTACCCCAACTTTTTAAAAGAAGAGGAAACTGGGACTTGGGGAATTAGTAAGTTGCTCAAGGTCTCAGAACTGGTAAATGCTTCTAATTTAAAAGTGTTGCAAAAACACTGGAGGCACTGGATTGGCTGGTTGAGGAGGACTTTTTAGCCCTTGTATATAGGATGCATGCCAGAAACTCCACAGGTAACAGATAAAACTTAAGAAGCGGTTTAAATGTTATATGCAGAAGGATAAAACGAGCAAGGTTGGAGAAGGGTGAATTTCCTTCAGGAATGTTTTAAACCAAAACCTAATGACTTGCCTTAATCACCTAAAGTGACTAAAATATTGAATAGTTTATTTTCTACTTTGACATAAATACTTTTAAGATGACAAACATTTTTAGGCCTGCCAAATACTGTCATCTTTTGGCAACATTAACATTTCAGGCTTGATACATTTTCTTGACAACAGAACAAGTGTGTGTGTGTGTGTGTGTGTGTGTGTGTGTGTGTGCACGTGCGCGCGCGCACAGGCGTGAGCATGTACTGTCTCTTTTCTTGAAAAATATTTTGTTAAGAAGTAGTGGCAAAACACTACTGTGGTAGTGTTTTTAAAAATACTATCTCTGCAGAGGCATCTCTTACATAAAATATGAAAATTTTCAACTTAAAAAATAAACCAGTGACTTATTCAATGGAGTGTTTCAAACTGTTTTTATAAGCAATTCAGATATTTTTAAGCATCCATCTGGTATGCTAGAGTAGATATGCCAAATATTGTAGTTTGACTTTAATGAAACAATGCCTATGATGTCAGCAATAAAAAAATTACAATGAATAATAGCCATTATTTCTCGAGTGCTCCCTATGTGGTAGGTGCTGTGGTCTGTGATACATATTTATTTAACATTCTCATTAATATTAGGTATTAGAGATTATTAACTCTATTTTACAGATGGAGAAATTAAGGCAGAGTAGGAAATTTCTCAAGCTTACACAGACAGTAAGTAGCAGATGAGATTTGACATTGGTACTGTGCCATTCTTTCTGTAATGACTGGACATTGAGACACATAGCAGGTCTCATGGCTCCTGTGTTGGGATTTATATATAGAGTTCTCATATATTTCAAGGGCTCTTGTTATCGCTTAGCTCACTGAGGAAAATAGAGAGCATGATGGGTTTCATTGAGATTAGCCCAACTTTTTGGGTTAGATTCTGACATAGAAGAGGAAAATATAAAGCCTTGAAGGACCACCTTATGGAAACAGTGCCATTCTGTTATTTAACCTGTGTTTTTACAGTTCCTACCAAAACCTGAAAATACATTTACATCTGCCCATTTTAATAATAATTCCCATTAGGTATAACTACGGATAGTGACAGATAAAGAGAGCAAATTGCAGAGTGGTTAAGGGACTGGCTTGAAGTCACACAGCTAGGTTTTGCTTGAGTTAGGGGTAGACACTAAACTTCCTGACTTGGAGCTGAGTTCTGTGTGGAATCACACTGCCTCTCAAAACCAAGCCCAATGTTTGTTTTCCAGGATTGAGCTAGTGAGGTTTCAGTGGGAGCCAGTCCTTGCGTGACTGCTCTCTGGCTTCTCCCTCATAGTTTGGACCTGCCTTGGTGCAGTAGCCTTCTTACTTGTCTCCCTGCCTGACCTGTCCCTCCATGCCACAGCCAGGGAAGCCTTCTTTGCTATGCACTTTTGATTATGCCTCTTTCCAACAGAGAGACTTCTACTGGTTTCATAGAGTCGAGACTGCCAGTGTGGTCTCATGGCCTCCCTGACAGGAATCCAGGGCCTCATGTACCTGGAATGTCCCTGCAATGTGTCCCACCTCAGCTGAAGAGCACCATCAGGGTGTCATGTGGGGTTTTCCTGAGTATGTACTTTGTATTGCTCTCCCTGTATTTTGACTGCACCATCCCCAGGCTCTACTCCTGAGTTTAGAATCATTCTTATTCTGTGCCAGGAGGTTCATGTTTTGCTTCCTCCTTGAGGTGTCCTCATCTCTCTCTTAATCTCTTCTCCAATGGCTCCTCTACAGTTCTGTTTTTGCTGGGATTTCTCATGTCACTCATCACTTTCTACATTGGATTCTAGTTGTCAACCACCGCCCCCCCGCCATGTTTTAGCCTCCCTCCTAGCCCTGTAAGCTCCATAAGGGCTATGCCATCTAGAACTTTGCAAAAAAAATAATGTACCCCATAGCACTTAGCATAGCAACTCAGGTAGTCAGCCTGAAGGTATTGTCTTGAATGAAGGAAGGAGTGAGTTATGGTATGTCTTGGATACCGTTATAACAAGTTAATATGTCCTGAATGAATGAGCACATGCATGAATGGCTGGATAGGCACTTGACTTCTCACAGACTCCTCCAGCATCTTCAGTAGATGCTTTGAAGCAGTTACTGCTGGCCTGTCCTTGGTGCCCATGGCTACTGAGCTCTCATGGCCATGGGCTGGGTTTGGAGCTACCTACAAATGGTGGAAGACTTAGTGAGAAGGGCTGTGCCACTGCTCCAGGTTTCTCTCTGCCTTGATCCTGGGGATGCCCGCATTTGGATTAGCTGGCCATGGATTATAGCGATCACCATGACTAAACTTTGAGGATTTCCAGGAACCTGACGGCCATTTGTATTCATCATTTGATGTGAAGAGGTTTGTGCCTGTTCTACAGTCTGACAAGAAATTGCCCATCATTTGGCACAAGAGCAGCGATCTCCCATCCCTGCAATCTGCATTCAGGTCCAATGGTGCATCTTATTAAAAACTAAGGTTCCCAGCTTTTTGACCTGTGGATTGAAGAGGAGGCTGTGCAGAAAGCCCTCCCTCTTTTCCCCATCCATCCTTTCCTGTTTCTTGTTGGAACAGGAGGTGCAGACTACAGCTGTTCAGTTACTGTGCTATTGGAGGATTGTGGCTCAGTTGGGTCTTGGGGGTGTTGGAGGTGTTGCTGGGTATCTGAGAGCCAGGAAGCTAGCACAACTCCTGGTGTGCCTCAGAAGGTGGGAAGCATCACTTGCATCACAGGCAGGATGTTTCAGTAATGTTTCTTCCAGGGGCGCCTGGGTAGCTCAGTCAGTTAAGCGTCCGACTCTTGATTTCAGCTCAGGTCATGATGTGGGACTTAGCCCCATGTCGGGCTCTGTGCAGACAGCATGGAGCCTGCTTGGGGATTCTCTCTCTCTCTCTCTCTGCTCCTCCACTCTCAAAATAAATAAATAAACTTTAAAAAAGTAATCTTTCTTCTAGGCAGAGAAGAGGGCATAAGCCTGTGGTGAGCAAGACTAGTGGCTGCCAGAGGGCTTTCTGTTGGAATTGGTTAGAGTTGGTTCAACTGGAGACTCCAGTTGCTGAGTGGTACAAAGAGGGAGGACCAATTTGTGGATTTTTTCCTCCTCTTTCTCTCTGTCACCCCACTGGCTCTATTTTGCCCAATTCCAATCCAGATGAAGAGAAATGGAGCAAAAATATTTAAAGCAGGTGTCTCTTCACTACATCAGCTGGGACTACTCTTAACAGGCTATGCACTTCTTTCCTATATTTATATTATTGATATGTCCTGGGAGACAGACTTAGAAGAATAACAAGGCCTATTTAGAGGCTCTTGGCATTGCACCAGCTGATACAACAGCAACCCTACCTACTCAGGTCTCATTTTGAGGACAGGTTGCCCTTTGGTTATAGGCAAGAGAAACTGACTCTTGACAACTTAAGCAAAAATGTAGAGATTTATTGGAGAAATAACTGGTAAGCTTAAAAGTCAGAAAAAGAGTCGAATAATCAGGCCTTAGGAAGGTAAGTACAGGCAGCCCTGGGGATCTGGGGCATAAGAAGTAATGGTCTTTCAGGCTGCTGCCAGCCAAAGGCTTGGGCTCCCACCACCTCCTCTCCTGTGTCCTCCTCTTCTCAAGTTCTGGCATCTCGAGAGAGAGTTGGATTGGCCTGACTTGGCTATCAGTCCCTCTAAGATAACTGTGAATAAACCAGGGGTGATTAACTAAAAAAAAAAGTACAAAGAGCGTGGAGCATTGGGCAGAAAAAAAGATAGACATCTACTAGAACAGGCCAGATCCATTGCAGATGGGCTTATAGCTTCTTCCATCCTTCTGGGCAGAGTCCCTTCCTTCCTTCCCTCCTTCCTTCCTTCCCTCCTTCCTTCCCTCCTTCCTTCCTTCCTCCCTCCCTCCCCTCCCCTCCTTCCTTCCTTCCTTCCTTCCTTCCTTCCTTCCTTCCTTCCTTCCTCCCATCAATCAGTCCACCTACTATGAGTACCTACTATGGTCAGATAATGTGCTAAATGCTGTTAATAGGGTACTTAAGAGTTCGGTGTCATAAGATAGACTCCAGAGACAGAGCGGTTGGGGATATTGCTGTGCTTTCCCCACAGTGCTGCTCCTGTCAGCCCATAACACACCATTCCCAATTCTAATAAGTTTGCACAGGCATAGAAGGGCTTCTAGACCCCTTACTGTCCTCCAGGAAGTTCTTCAAATGTTACCATCCTGGCTTCTACTCATGTTAATAATTGCTTCTAGTAATTTTTTCTTGTATGTATTTATCTATATAATTTGCAGTTTATTAATTCCAACTCCTTTATGTTTCTTCAGAAGTATTCTTATGTCTTTTTCGTGAGCAGTTGTGTTTTAACCCCCATTAACTTTCCAGGCACCCAAGAGCACATACACTGTTTCTACTTTTAGGTCTTTCCTACCTCCTTTGTCCTTGAGTGTCTAGTAATAGAAAAAAACCTCAAGGTTATGGAGCCTACATCTAGCTGTGTGACTTTGGGAGCTTTCTGAACTTCTCTGTGCCTTCTTCATTCTCTCATCTGTCAAATGAGGTAATCCCTGCCCCGCCTACCTCATCAGGTTCTTGTAGGATCAAATGAAATAAAGGATGTTAAAAGTCTTTGAAAAGTTGAAAGTGTTCTTAAAACCCAAGGAAGTGTTAGTATTCTGTGGCTTTAGGGTAGAGGGTTGAATATGAAGAGTGATGACTCACAGTAAAGAAAATAAAAATAAATAGCAATAGGAGCCCAGTCTTTCCCAGTGTTTATTATTCTTCAGACACTACACTAGGCATTTACATGGATTTTATCATGTAATGGCACTGATTAGCCTATATGGGAAATAGTAGCACCACCTCAATTTTACAGAAGAAACTGAGGCTCAGAACAGTGAAGTAGTTTGCCCAAAGACACATAGTTGGTGTACATGGGAAGCCTGAATTTTACTGAAAATCTGTCTGTTTTTATCTCCCTAGGTAGACCAATAAATGGCACTTAGTGATCTCTTAGATATCTTAGTTCTAGGGTAGGAAGCTGCACTGTTAATGCAGGGTTAGAAATATGGGCACTGGAATTGGGCAGCCTCAGCTTTAAATGTGTCTAACACTTTGGAGCTGTGTGGTCCAAGTGGGTAATTCAGTTTCTCTGAGCCTCAGATTCCTTTTGGTGAAATGGTGGTAATAACAGTACCTTGTTTGTGAGAATGTTTAGCAGAAGTATATGAAAAACTATAAAAATAGTAATCATTATCATTATTAATTAGATGTTGGGTTATTGAATTGCTAAGCTGGAGTCCAGACAGGGTTATATAAGTCGGCAAATCCAATGAAATGAGAGAGATTAAATTCTTAGGAATTTGCTTTTTCCTTCCCCTAACCTCACAGCTTATAGAAGTCCTCAAATGTGACTTAATTCAGCTCTCAAATTCATTTGGTTAGATCTGCAATGTATATGAGACACCAACATCATAAAATGAGAAGATTTCACATTTAAATCTGTATGGTGGACTTTTCTTATAAAATTGGAGAATATATAACCATGGACTCAGAGGCCTACCAGGCAACCTCTAGCTTTGCTGATGATAAATCCTTTCTTTATGTGGGGGTGGGGGTATAACCCTCTTGTGTGTTCCTATGAGAATTCAAGTTTGAGCTCCCTATCTGAGAATCACTCAAGTCAGCCTGGAAAGCTAGGGGAGGGGATAGAATAGACTCTTTCTAATAAAAGGAAGGAAGGAAGGAAGGAAGGGAGGAAGGAAGGAAGGAAGGAAGGGAGGAAGGAAGGGAGGAAGGAAAGAAGGAAGGGAGGAAGGGAAGAAAGAAAAAAGGAAGACAGGGAGGGAAGAAGGGAAGGGGAGAGAGAGAGAGAGAGAGAGAGAGAGAGAGAGAGAGAGAAAGGAAGTAAGGAAGGAAGGAAGGAGGGAGGGAGGGAAGGAAGAAAGAAAGAACATATCTAGTCCTGAAATGCAACCTGTCCCTAATTTTATCCAGGTCTTCTCATCAGGATATATATATATATCCTGCAATATATATATATATCTTGCACTTGCTATACCATGAAGTAGAAGGCAGCCTACTCCCCACCCCCCACCCCTGCCTTGCCCCATTGCACCCATTGCAGATTAAGGAAGGGAAGATGAAGGGGAAAACCAGAAAGAGAGGAACGGGAAATATGTTGTTTCTTAATTAAGCTGGGGAAGGAGACAGGGGCTGAAAGAGACAGTGTGGCTTATGGCTCAGCATTTATCACGCTGTTGCCCCCTGACCTGGGGGCTGTGCTGGACGGAAGAGCTGGTCTGCTCGGAATGGCTTTGCTGATATGCCATTCCTGGGGTAAGTGGTTATTGATGAGGGGGCTTAAGTGGCATATGGAGAACACAAGCCCTAGAGCTAATGCTCTGGGCTCCCGCAGTGTATGCATCCCCTGGGAGATTGGCTCCACAGTCCTGCCCATACTTGGATTCAGGAGCTGAGCTACATGGGCTCCATTGGCATCCAAGTCAAGAGACTGTACCTGCCTCCTCCTCTCCTTCTCCCAGACACTAGACTAGGAGTTAGAAATATGGACTGTCCATTTGGGAGTTTTGACTTTAGACTCTGATGCCTTTGTTTTAATGGCGTTATTACTGATCTGAGGAAAAAGAAAAACAGTGCATTAATAGATTTTGTGGATAATGGTGATGTGTGAAGTGTCACATCAGCCACATTCAGAAAGAATATTTGGATCTAGAACTTTGCAAAAGAGAGAGGGAAATTTTGAAAAGAAAAAAGGAAAAGAAAAAGTAAAGGCAGAGAAAAAACAGACTTTTGGACCTCTTATACCCTTTCTAGGGAATATTAGGATTCAGAAGATTTTAGAAATCATCTTTCCCAAGCGGTTCTTAGCTTGAGACTGGCATTGGAATTTCCTGAGAATCTTTAAAACAAATACTGATGTTTAGTCCTTGCATCTAGACATTCTGAATTAACTGGTCTGGGGTAGAGCCCAGGCACTGGCATTTTCTAAAAAATCCTGAGATGATTGTTGAGCATAGTCAGGTTGAAAACATTGACCTAACACCTTCCCTTTATGGTCAAGATAAGTGATGATCAGTGACTTCCAAATGGTCACAAAGCTGGTTAGTGGTAAAACTACCACTAAAAACCTAGGCTGTCCATTTCTCAATCCAGGAAATCTTGCAAATATCATTCTTGTATCACTTTCATGATCCATGCCATATCCTCGTACTAACTGTACTATTTAAAAAATAAATTTATTTACATCAACTCACTCTTTAAACTTGACTTTATTTGAAAAGGATAGCACTGCCGTAAGTGGTCATTCAGTCTCTCCCGCAGAAAACAGAAAGTAGCCACAAGGTACATGCAATGAAAAGAAAGCAGCATCGTGATGTAGATGGATGCTGCCTGCCAGTGATGCTGCTATACATAGAGACTGACAAGTACTAGTTGCTCAAGAAATGCTAGCACCCACCTGAGACTCTCTCAAAGACTTCATCAGGAACAATAAGGGAAAATTAAAAAGAGACAGAGCTTTTCAATATGTGATTTGATGTTAGTTGATACTCATGTACTCACACCACTAACCTAGTCCCGAGTACATTATTACGGGTGGTGCTTCTTTACCTTGAGGGAGTGATGGGATACTTATAAGAAAAAGTACTCTTTTTGAGAGCCAAGTACCCATGAAATAAAAAAGTGAAGTTTAAACTTAGGTCCTCAGAATAGAGACTTGAGAAACTTAGAGAATAGAAACTAGAAACCTGAAGCAATTATGAACAGCATCATAGAAATCAATTTTCAAACCAGCTGAGGATTTTAACATTGATGATTTTGGCTATTTGTATGTTTTTGGTTGTTTTTGTTTTTTACAAACTGAAAAAATTTTAATGTTTTTATTTATTTTTGAGAGAGAGAGACAGAGTGCAAGCAGGGGAGGAAGAGAAAGAGAGGGAGACACAGAATCTGAAGCAGGCTCCAGGTTTCAAGCAGTTAGCACAGAGCCTGACACAAGGCTTGAACCCACAAATCATTGAGATCATGACCTGAGCCGAAATCAGACACTTAACTGACTGAGCCGCCCAGGTGCCCCATTGGCTATTTGTATGTTATCACTGGTCACACTCTGTAGGTGGTGGTCTTGGCTACAGTGATAAACTGCAGTCAGAGGAACTGGAGGCACCAAATGTTTCCTTTTGCTATTTTATCCCTTCTTTTGGGATTCCAAGTATGACTTGGATGTTTATGAGATTCATGGGAAATTAGTTGCTAACTAGAGGACTCAAATATTATAATAGGAACTAGCATTTTAATTCTATTTTTGTTACTGAATTTCCGTTCAAAGAGATACTTCCATTTTCTTTACTTGGTTGAACACACACACACACACACACACACTTGCAGGATGAGATTCTGTCCAGATAAAGTTCTAAAATATTCTTTAGTTCTTATAAAAAACAGCCTATCCTCAGCTCAGAATCTGTTTATTCCAGGTTTTGGTTGAGCACATTATCTCTTTTTTGGTCATTGCCTCCTCCCTCCACCTCCCACTCCTCCCCCCCCTCCCCCCACTTGGTGTATTCTCTTTCCAAATTGAAATATCTGCTTCGTATTCCCTTTGATTCTCCAAAGGCATTAGAGCCAATAGGGAGTCTTAGTCATTCGGTCAATACTCTTTGATACATTTACCTAAATGGCATGTTCTTCCTCGTGTCGTTGCATCCACGCAGTAATTAAATGTGCCTTCAAACAGTATTGAAGGTAGGTAGTCTGAGCTTATTGCTTAATTAGTTCAGGTTTGTCCTGCAGTTTCCCATCACTGTGCAATCAATACTGCTCTAGAGAACATTCCACCAATATTGGAAAAAGATGCCTCCTGCGTCCACGAGTGATGCAGCGGAGCTCAGATGGTGTTGTAAGTTAGTCATATTGAAAATATCAAGTCAGTCATAATTCCAGAGAGCTTGCTAAGGGATAGTGCCTTTTCAAAACACACTTTTTACACAGAAGACTCCTACCTGCTTCCTTGGGATCTGGTCTTCCTTTCTCCTTTCATGTCTTCAGGTTTCTAAGAATTTCAACCAAATGAAAGATACTGCTTGAAAGATTTGCTGCCGAAGGGAACTCTTGTGCTATTTTACCACATTCTGGGCCATCCACAGTAATTTGATTAAAATGAAAAGCTGATATCTTCCTAACAAGAGCTCTGTCACAGGCCTGAAACAGTATGGTCTGAGGGAGTCAGGAACCTCCATGATGTGTATCCAAAACTCAACACAAAGTGCGGCCTTTGGAGCCAGAGGCCAGAGCCACAGGCCCTGCACACTCAGCCTCCGGAGGTGACCAAGACATGGTTCCCACCATTTGTTGTGTGGAATTTCCTTCCAGGGTAATTCAGGTTAAATTGAGAGCCTCATATATAGGACACTGGGTGAGAGTTTGGCCCTATTCAGATCATAAGCTCATCTCTTCCCATAAACGCCAAGTGGATTATATTCTCCAAATCAAGTGATCATGGCTATTTTATTAAATTACTTGTAGCTGGACCGCAGTTTTCAAAGACAGCAAGCTGTATTTGTGATGGAAAAACCCAAGTATGGCAAAAGTAATTAGACTGTGAATATCTTGTCAATAGGGATTTTTGTTTGGTTATTAATTCATTTATTCAACAAATATTTATTGAATACCTGTAGTGTGTCAAGCACTATGTTAATTTTGGTTAGTCTTTGCATTTTCTAACCCAGTGTCCAGCATACAATAAGTAGTCTCTCAGTAAATGATTGTTAACTTGAATAGAAGGTATGCCTCGGTGCTTCATTTCCATCTGTGTTTTTAAGCTTTGGTCAATCTGCACCTTTGACTGAGTCTTACTGTGCACATAATACTTTCAGTAAAAGCTTGAGAAGCTAATACTTATTTAATAAATGTCAGCTGATTTTCATTCATTAGTTCATTGTCTCGGGGCAGTTACCTAGGATTTCTAAAGACATTTCTAGTCATGTTCCAGAACCTATCTACCTATCAAGCATTAGAGAATTTCAATTAGTTTGTGGTTCGGTCTAGGCTGGTAGTAACTTATTTTGAATTCTCTTGCCCAAGCCATTCATTGGCAGTTAACTCCCATGTGCAGAGCTTATGTTAGGCACACAGTAGGCACTCAAATAGGTTCTGGTTGAGCGAACCAGATGCAGTTTTATGTTTTGCTTATGTGTCTTGTGGACCTTTGTTTTTGTTTTTGTTTTTTAGATTCTAGCAACACTGTTTTGATGAAATATTTTTTTTAAATAGCAATTTTTTAAGTCTGTCAATGCATTTCTGCAAAGTAACCTTTGTTTCTTGCATTGTTTTGCTAGGAGCTTAGGAATTATATCATATGTACAACGACAACATAAAACCTTTAAAAATACAGAACTTGGAGTACTTGAATGTTTGTAAAGTATTTTTAAATTAATTTTTAATGAGTTTTAATATTTTAATATTGTTCTGATTTTAAGTAAGAAAGTTGTTCTTGTGTTAGACAGTGTACAATATTACTTCATGGGATAATGTTTAATTAAAATACACTAATTTATGTATTTGTTTATTAGCTTTATCCCTAAAGCAGAGGGAACTGCTGCATAATTTTATGAAAAATGTAAATGAGGGTTTTGGCATCACTAATAAAGTTAAATTAGCATAGGTAAAAATGTATGCTTTCACTTTCAAAACTTTATACACGTGAACCTTAAGATGTTGATTTGACATATAATAAAGATCACTTTTCAGTGAAAAGATTAAACTCCCATGAATACAACTTTCTATTTTTCTAATTTCCTTTTGTCTTTATTAGGTTTTACCTGATTTGTTCTTGTCTCAAAACATTTTCTCTTGTTTTTATAATTGCAGGAGTCATTTTGATGCAAGGATATTGTAGTAAGGTTTTTCTTTTAAACATTTGGAAATAGTTAGCTCCCCTCACTCAGTACGGTCCACTTTGAGTATTGATGTAACAAATGAGAAACACCTTATTGAATGTTATATATTCTTTGCTGATTTTGCTTACCCCTAACTTCGATTTTACGCTCTTTGAGATTGGGTCTGGTTTTTGTGAACCTTTACTGTGGTTTTGACGTCCTTCATATTTTAGAAATAAGCAATAATATCATAGCGTTAACCTTATTATTATGGAACTTATTAGCTTATTTTTCCTTTAAAAGATTGTTTAAATCCCTTGATATAGGCAAAAAGAAAGAATGAAGAGGAATGGCATACTCTGTTTTTTCAGTTTTATTTAAATGTTCTAGATACCCATACACAAACATCTACTGCGTTTCCTGTCCTGGGTTTCGGGGCCACGGGTATTATACCTTCAGTAGCATCACTTTCCAAGTAGAAAAGAAAGCAGATTCAAAGTGCACTTAAAAGGGGACAGCCCTGAGGTATTTTCTCCCCATTCTTCCTTTGTTAGTTATTTATATTCACACTTCTTCACTTCACTAAGTTCCTTAGTAAACAGCTTGCAGGGGGGTTGATGTTTGTTAATGAACTGTCAATAAACACATGTTCTTCCTGACTTTAAAAAAAGACTCTTTTGGGGGTGAGCTTGCTGGTTTCCAATTCCTGTTCACACCCTGGAGTCAGAGAGAGGAGTCTTGGCCGTGGACCTGGCCTCAGGCCTGGGCACGGTTGCAATCACGTGGTGGAAGCGCAGCCTTTGTGCCTGGAGGAAAACGACAGGTTTTGACGGAGTGTGTGCTAGCAGTTTTAAGGACGAAGTCAGGAAGTGTTTGGAAACAGGGCTGCTACCATTCCCAACAAAGCTGGAGAAGTCTCTCCAAAGAACAAAAGGCAACACACACACACACACACACACTCACACTCAGGGTGAGGACTCTCTTCCCTGTTGACATTAGAGTGAGTCAGAGGCTGACCCTTGTTGGAAGAGAGGACAAATAATCACATCTTTGTTGAGGGAAATAAGGTCTAGTCATTTTCTTTCTTTTCTCCTGTCCTTATTCTCTTTGGCTCCTCTTTTCTCTTGATAGCTAAAAATCTCAACTGAAGTGTCTAATCAAGTCCTTATGACTATAAAATGTCAACGGAGAGAAACCTCAGTCATTTGAAAAAAATAACACTTTCTTTTCCACCGTGGTTCACTCAACGTGACTTGTGGGCAGAGGGAGAAGAATGATATGTTACCTCGAGGGTGGACACAGTGGAGAGGCCAGAAGCATGCCCTTTTGTTGTTGCCAGTCTGATGCTACAAATTAAACAAGAGAAACTGAGAACGCCCTTTAAAAGAAAACTATTTATAATTTCATTAGTATTATTACTGCCTTCTATTCACTGTGAAACAAATGGTCTCAAGAGCAACAATTCTGGAAATTTGTGCTTTAGAAAAAAAATGTTGAATTTCCCAGTATCCTTGTCTGTTTTTTTTTCCTTAAAAATTTCATGCATTGTTAGGGAAGAAAAGTCTAGTCTAACTCACAAATGCATCCTTATTCTCATGTATATTTGATACCGGCCCCAGTCTAATCTGATAAAGTGCACTTTGCCTGTGGTGTCTTACAATAAGCTGGCTGCATTAGTGCCGGGAAAAATCAATACCGATTTATAATTTACCATCGCAAAAACCTATCACTTTTTATGACCCTCCATCCTGGCTCATTAATATTACATTAAAACACACACACCCATTGCAACAGGGGGAAATTGTAGCTTGTCAGGTTTACAGCCATAAAGAAACCTTTAATTGGGCTTAGTTTGGGAATTCAGGCACAGATTTTGTTTATTTGTTTTCTTTTTAATATATGATATTTACCTTGGTGGATTTTAAGATGGTGCATAATATACCTATCTATTTCTCTGTAAAGCGAGAAGAAAAGAAAAGTGTGTCCCAGAAATTCTGAAATATACTAGCACAAAGCTCTCTGAGTATATATTTTAATTGTACCTAATAGTATCTTGCCTGTTTTTCTGTAGGCTCCAAACCCTTTTCACTTCCTTCTTTTTTTCTTTCTGTGTGAGTGTGGGATTTCTTTCTCCGTGTGGGAGCATTCCAGCTGATATTCTCTTATCTTTTTGGCTTGTCATAGTTGATATTTATTTTGCCCCTCCTCAGATCACGAAGAAGCTAAATGCCATCTTTTGCATTGTCTGTCTCCCAAAGAAAGGATGCATATTTGATATTTCTTCCACACTGAATGGAAAATATTACGCTGACCCTGCTTAGAAACGGAACGATTCTCCCAGTGCTCGCTTTTCCCCAGCAGAGAACTATAGAGCGTGCGTGCATGTGTGTGTGTGTGTGTGTGTGTCCTCAATTCTTTCACCTTAAAGAAACCCCAGAAGAAAAATTAACAATACTCTTTCTTTAACCATGTCTATTAAGCAGCTTTGCCCTCATGTGTTTTTAGACCTAAAAGTCTTATATCTAAATTCTTTCCAGATAATGTAAAAAAAAAATGATGTCACTGTTTATGTTGGCAGCTGCAAGGTGCTCTATTTATTTCATACTATTCAAATAGTTTCCAGGGAATTTTTCCTGTTAATATCACGAAGAACCAACCTTACCACATGGCTTGCTCCCTTTCCCTGGCTGCCTGAAAGGTTAAGGTCTTTTCCCCCCCTCTCAAAAAGAGGTAAAATGATGTGTAAAGCAGAGCCAAATAAATAAATAAATAAGGGGAAGGGGAAATTCAGTGTGTTCTCAAGTGTGCAGTAGATCTGCACCATGCAGCAAATACATGTCGTGATTGGGTTTTTAAAAGACGTCCGCCTCGCCTCTGACTGACAGGGCCTATTGATTTTTTAGGTTTCTGCCGTCATCGGTTTCCAGCCTCACAGCGGCCGCGTGTCGGGGGTCAGGGCGCACCGGGGCGCAGTGAGCCAGCCCTCGCCACTTCCCAAAGTGAAGGGCCGCTGAAAGAAAATCAATCATGTCATAAGTGAGAAGCATCAAAAATTTTCCCCCTGTATGGCCAAGACCCATCAGCCTGTCTCCACTCAGTAGCTAAGGTTAGGCATCTGTCAAGTCAGACTAGGTGAAAAGTATTAGAAATGCCAGTTAACCCATGGGTAGACTGTGGAGGTACGGTGCTGCCTCTTTCCTTTGTCTGGCCGTCCTGGGATAACAAGATTGGCAATCTCATTTAATTTTGGAGCCAGCATCACCCACTTTCCATCCCTTTAGTCTCTGGGTGTCTCTCCACTCTTCTCCCTCTTACTTAAGGCATGAAGGATTGGGGCCTGGGACCCTGTTTACTTAAGACCTGGTGAAGAGTCAAAATGGATGCTTTCTCCTAGCAGCTCACTGGGAGGGCAGCACTGTTGTGTTTCACCAAGTCACGGTGTGTATTTCCACAGGTGAGGCAGATTTCCTCCACCCATTTTGTATCTAGCTTTGGAAACACACATTGCCTGGATAAGTATAATTATAAAATTAATTGGGCACATCACATGGTAGGAAACTTTTATTTGACCACTGTGTTGATGTTTCTGAACTGATTGGACACTAAATTTTCTTCTTGCTCAACGAATTGGAAGGAAATATATTTTCGCTTCTTGGAGAAATTATCAGGAGAATGCCTTTCATTTTAAAGTGGCTTTTTATATTACTTACATTCCAAATCTATAGAATTCAATTGCATGGTTTGGTAAAAGAAACAGTATTAAGTGACTAGCGTGGAGAAACCCTTTGACATGTACCTTCTAATTCTGCATTTGGTGATTGGCTAGAATGTGATGATAGGTACCTTTCAAGATATAAATTATAGACAACGTATCCTGTGGGAAAAATGATAGTATGATTCTCATACTTTAGTTTTCATTTATTTTAATCAGTACAGTTAAAATGAATAGTTTTGTTCGCTTGTCTGCTTTTGCTGGTCAGGAAGGTTGGGTTGGAGCACTGGCTGATGTCAAGCTGGCCTTACCTCGTGCTTTCCACCCACTCCGTGCCTCTCCTTTCAGGCTTGTCTCTGTTGGTTGACCACCATTCCATGATAGTCACTGCCAATTTAAGACCAGTTTGAAAGCTCCTGAGAAGAGCTTCTTTCTGGGAAATCTGCAGAAGGAGTTCATTTAGGTGGAGGGACAGATTCTAAGATCTCCTCTGCTTGGGATGACCACCTCAGGAGCATTAGAGGAACCTGAAAATGGATTGAGCTGAGAGCTCTGTTGTAACTTTCCACACCTAAATTGACATTCACTGCCTGAACCAAGATGTATACTCACTAATAAATATTTTAGCTCTCCATGCTTCAGTGATTACACTGGCCATTCCATACAGATAAAAAGACAAAATGTTTCTTTAATCAGTACTGTGATGTGAGACCGTTAAGGTAATAGTGCTTGAAACTATTAGAATCTCGAAGATATTGACTGGCTTGCTTTTGGCATGGCAATTATAATTACATTTTTAGGTTACATTTTATGGGTTTATACTAGTTATTCTAACATAAAAGAAATTGCTGTCCAGAATTTTAACAGAGGGGAGAATGATCTAGGTTGAAATCCTCAGCAGTCCAGGCATCAGGGGCTGCTAATACACGATCTAATTGTGATCAATACTTTCTTTTCTAGTTTCTGTAATGACAAGGCCTTTGCAATAAAAACACTACCATCTTTTTGAAATCCACAGAATGATAAATGACCTGGGCCAACTTGAGGGGGAAAGTGTAGTGTATTTTACATTCCTAGTGATTTATTATGGATTTGTGAACATAGCTGGTGTGAAATCAAGCTCAGGGAAAAAAGGACGAAAAGTACCCAACAAAGAAATCCATTCTGCCTAAAATGCCTAGGTTTAAGTCCCATTACCACTGATGTGAGCTAAGTACTCTCATCAAGGGGCTTAGGAACCGTTGAGTATTTAGATTCTTTTTGTTACATTACCGGAAAGGGAATGAAGCCAACACAATGAACCAGTATTTTGCTGTATAAGAATGGGTAGGTCAACCTAACCCACGTGATACATAAAAAGGACCAATTTGATTCTGTCTTGACAATAAATGAAAGCCTAACTTAGTAGAAACTCTTAGCTGGGTCTGTTTGCTTTCAGAGACAGTATTTTGGGCAGGCTCTGGAGGCAGGTTATTTCATGTAAGAAGGGAAATCTGCTTGTTTCATTAACTAGTAGGACTATAACTTCCTTTAGTGTAAAGCAGAGCCCAGTCATCCCGAAGTAAATTTTGCCTGTATGGGAGTGCAATGCTGTCCTAATCAAACCCAGCTGGTCATTCAGACCTGACGGGTAAAGTGTTAGATTTGTGAAGTCCATAGTGTACAAAAGTGAAAAATGTGTCAATATGAGCCCCTTTCAACCTCTACCCCAATTATTATGGCCAATAGTGTTTCTCATGTGGCTATGGTTAAGTTTCTCAGTCTTTCCATTTTTGATTTTTGTTTATAGGTTGCCTGTTCACATTTTTTTGAGGGGAGCCAACTCTCAGTATGTAATATTACTGATGTCTTTCCATCTTCTTCCCTCCCTCCCTCTCTTCTCTTTCTCTCCTCTTTCTTTCACCCTATTCTCCAACTCTTTTTTTCTCACAAAAACCAAAACTCTTTTATGAGTTGAAAAAATACATGAAGGCATTATATAGCATTTGAAAATTTGGAAATGGTCCAATATATTTTCTGCCATTCACCAGACCCTTGCACCTCTTGAAGAAAATTTCCAGTGTCAATTGAAGTGAATGGATTTTTTCCCCCTATTAACCAGGAAATGTCCCATTTTCCTGCCTTAGTAAATACAGCATAGAGTAAGTAGTTAGTACAAGGGCTAAGGGCTCTCTTATTCATGTGTTTTCTTTGGTCAGGACTGTGGAAGGAGATACAGAAGGTATAGGAGATTAAGTTTTTGCATGAGATTATTAATTGCCTCTTTTCTCTAGAATCAGGCTTGAGACAAAAGGGACACAGAGTGTTTTCTGTCCTCAAATATACAATTCATCCTATCAGATTTCCCACAGTGACTTTCTCCACCAAGGTCTTAATGCACTACTCTGAGAATGTCTCATCAGTGACCAGAGCTGACGGGGTCTTTGAACATTAGACAGCACCCATTAGTCAAGGTCCCTGGGCTAACATCTTCTGGATGGCATTTTCTCCTAAGTGTGCCATTAGTTAGTATAATGGACTGGTGTCTGTCAGCCTTTGGGACAGGACAGAGAGAAGCATCTAAGACCCTTTGTTAGAAGAATGGGCTGTGTTTTCCTCTAACCTGGAAACATGTTCCCAGCAACATTTTAGCCCTTGAGAGACAATAAATGTTAATGGCTTTCGTGAAGTCTTTATGATCTCCCAGGTCAGACATCTTTTTTTCCTCCTTAAAACCTCAGATATGGATTTACAAAATACTCTTCAGAACGATTATGATCTTTTGGGTAAATAGTTTTCATTTTAAAACATGTTGATAATACACGTATTTGAAAAAGTGTTCTAAATATGTATTTTTACGATTGATCATGACAGCTCCTTAAAGAGCCATTCTTTCCTATCAGGGAAATAATGTGTGTGTGTGTATTCAAGAAATTGTCTGCGAGAAACACGATCTCAGAGCCGTGTATGTTTCCAATGAGGATTTTTTTTTTCTTACCAGTATACTTGAAAAAATTATGCAAAACAGATTGTCAAAGTGAGACAGTTCAGAGTTGAGGATTTTTGAAATGCCTCTCAAGTGGCAATTGAGAAACTCCAGGATATGAAAGATCAGACCTGCTGGCTACCCTTACTTGAGACTGTGAACATACATTAGTAGAGATTTGGGTGATTTGCCAGACTTTCTTCTTCAAGCTTGCATGCTTTTGAAAGTTAAAAGACAAGGCTTTGATTTTTTGGATTCTCTGAACCATAGGTTGCCATCTAATCAGAGAGGGCTAGAAATCAGTCAGAATAAGGTACCTGCTTGTTGGTGTATTCAGACCTTTACTGAATATGTCATTGTGCTAGGAATTAGAGATACAAAGAGAATAAGCTGCACTTATGACCTTGCAGAGCATTGAGACCTATAGACAGAGTGGTAAATTCTACAGTGGAAACATAAAAGAATGGGAGCATCAGCAACATGTTTTAGGAATAAGAATGGGTTTGCAAATTGTAAGATAAGGGTGTCTCCAGGTTTCT
The DNA here is from genome assembly GCF_008692635.1 of Crocuta crocuta. NCBI lineage: Eukaryota > Metazoa > Chordata > Mammalia > Carnivora > Hyaenidae > Crocuta > Crocuta crocuta. The sequence continues at coordinate 4,116,919 of NW_027532679.1, read as the reverse complement.
TCAGAGTGCAAGGGGTTACAAATGATCAAGGATGCGGGGTCAGGTGGTGAAAATCAAAAGATCACATTATGTTACATACAATAGCTGTGAGAATGACCAGGGCTACTACTCCCACTACTATTACTAGGGGTGATTAAGCTTTTCTGGGGCTGCTTAGCCAAGAATAGTACATGACTTAATGTTTACTTCAGAGGATACATTTTTATCTCGTTCAACCAACAAGTAGTTACTGCATGTCTTCTGTGTGCTAGTAACCTGCCGTTTAGGCTTCTGTTCTCATGGAACTTCTACAGTATTAGCAGAACTGGGGCCCTTGAGCTCAGACATTAATGAAAAAGATCACACACATAAATGTGCAATCTATAATGTGGTAAGTCTATAAGAGAGAGGACACCAAATATTTTGTTGGTTTTGTAAGGTCTGTCTATTGGAGGTGGTGGAGTGTGTGTGGCGATTTGACCTGGTTTGAGAGGCCAAGGAAATGCCCAAGAGGATGATGAAGAAAGGAGGAGGGTTAAGCAGGTAAAGGGGGGTGGCATTAGAGTGACAGGATGCAGGAGAATATTCTAGAGAAGAAGAGTGGGAAGGAAGAGGGAAAGGAAATGGAAGGAGAAACAAAAGACAGGATGCAGCAAGGAGTAGGAATAATATTCTTTCTCCCTGACTTTTCTTTCCTCCTTAATTATTTTGTTCTTTCAACAAATATTTATGGAGTACCTCCTAGGACCCAGACTGGTCTAGACACTGGGGGGTCCAGCATGAATGAAATTGTAAAAACAAAACAAAATAAAGCAAAACAAAACAGTCCCCTGCCCACATGGAGCTTACATTTCCATGGGGAGAGACAGTAAACAAGTAAGATACACAGGACATCAGATGGTGATGAATTCTACTGAGGAAATTAATTCAGGAAATGGGTAAAGGGAGCATTTGCGGTGGGACTGGCATTCTTATTTGAAATATAGTAAGTAGCCAGAAAAAGCCCTGCTGATAGGTTGCTAGTTGAGTAAAGACCCGAAAAGAACAGAGGGAGTGGGCAGATGTCAAGAGGTCAGAGCTGACCACGTAGTGTGAGGCGAGGTCCTGAAAGAAGTGCATGTCTAGCAGGCTTGAGGAAGAGTAAGGAGGACAGTGTGATCGGAACAGAACAAGCAAGTAAGAGACAGGTATGTGATGCTGGTAGAGGTATAATGGTGCCATTTTGGGGGCCCTGTAGGCCATTTGAAGATCTTGGGTCTTTACTCTGCATGAGATGGGAAGCCATTGGAAACAGAGGACAAATAGATGAGAAGGTTTTTAGGCAGTGATGAAGATGTCCATCTAGTCATTAATAGTAAGCAAATAAGTCCTAAACTAAAGGGAAGCATTTCCTGGTCTCCAGGTTTCTTGAGAGAAACCGTAAAACCGCTGCAACTTAAGATTCATTTTTTTTTTTAAAGAATGGCTTTGGAGTCAGGTCCACTAACAGGAGTTTTAAGCTGATCTTAATTCATAAAGATGCATTTTGGAACAATCCCTTTTCACCCATTAAGGATTTGCTTTGATAACCCTATTGCTAAACTTCTTTCTGAATGGTCTATTTAGTTGTGTGACAATTATATAGTGAAATACGCAGCATGTGTGCTATATGAGTAGGCTGAATGAAATAAGCTCAGCTGAAGTTTGAGTGACAAGGTACCCAGTTGGGAGGGTGAAGGAGAGAAGAGGGAGAAGGAGCAGCTGGGGATGCAGATTGAGGTGGGAAGGCAAGACAATGGCCTGTCCTGATAAGCACCTTTCTGTAAAGGTCATCAGTCAGTCATGGGGACTCAGCTCAGACACCTTAGCTTTTGTGTAAGCTGAAGTTTTATTCTTTAGAGAAGCCAGTGGGATCTCTAAAAGGAAGGTTAAAAATCACCATGGCAATTAACAAGATGATCAAGAAGAAGAAATGTTTTGCTCTCCATATCTAAATACTTTGTTATGCATACAGAAGTGTCCTTATTCTATTTCCCTTTCTAGCATCAGGGCAATATTCCTTTGATACTAATCTTCAATATTAATCTCTCAACACTAGACAGTAATTCCAAAGTTATGGACTCTAGGTTCTCTGTACTTTTAACAGGTGGAGGTGAGAGAGTATCTCCAGAATCTTACTTAGTTATTGAAGGCAATACTGAATGGGGGTTGGTTTACTGGACTTTTTAGAGTCCACAGCAAACATCTTCTGATATTTAAACCTCCTCAGGCTTTGAGACCGTTTGCAGTGTCTTTTCTCGTGGTCTTTTGGTCTTCTCCTTGGCAATTCCCTTCTATGGCATTTGTTCTAGGAAACAAAGAGGTCCTTGTGAGACTTGGAGCAAACTCCCCTTCTTGATTTCCAGTGAATATTCATCAAGCACAATCAGTGAGTCTCTATGCCTTGACCCAAGTTGGGAGGTGTGTGTTAACCCAAGAAAAAGCAAAGACGACCCTAAGAAGGGAACCATTGAGAGCTGGTACTGTTGGGCCCTGGAGCTTGATGCTGAAAAGTAGGTTCACTGATGTTTGCTTGCTAAAATCCACATTTGCTTTTCTTGGAGGTCCAGCTCCCAAACCTAGCTGACTTTTTACAGTCGCTCATTTGGCCATAGAGAGCCAGAATTCTCAGGCCTCCTTGGACAGGCTATTTTCCAGGACCAGTGGGCATAAGAACAAATATCATTCACTCAGTGATTTTCATCATCAAAGTACTTCTAAATACAAACGAATTCCTCCCGCAAGAATCAGGTTAAGCATTGTTATCCCCACTTTATAGATGGGTGTGCCCAGATTTCATTATTCCGAAGATAGATTTTGAGTCCACGACAAATGTACTTAGCATTATAGTCAATTGAAGATGAAAAGGCCTATTAGGCTGCCCAGTGTTGCCCCTCCCTCTCCACCTCCACACAACCAGAACAGGAAGCTCCCTGCAATCTACTTTCTACTTCTTTGGCCAGGCTTCGTTTAAATGTCCCAGGGGAACCTCCCTATAAGTCTAACCTTGGAGAAAGAATTGGTTTCTCAAAAGCCGCTTTTGTGTTCTCAGTGCTGCGACCACCCCCCTCTGCTGAAAGGCTCTTGTAAGTGAGAGGAATATGGTTGGAAGTCTTTTTTCCTTTCTCTTTTAGGTGAATTGCAAATTCCAAGAGTCACATGTGTATCTTTTCCTTTCACAGGAGATTTTTACATGCCTTTCTAGGTTTACTAACAGACATACTGATTTTGAGTTACAGTTGGGACATGAGCTCATGAAATTAGTATTAACTGCTTTAACCTGTGGGTGCTCGTGTTTATGGAATAAGCAAGTCATAATCGCTGACCACAGCCATTAAAATCTGATGTGAGTCAACTCTGAGTACAAAGACTTTCTATAAGCCAACCCTCTTGAAGCAGAAATGATCACAATTTAATATAACAAGAATAATTAATAAGGAGTGTGCCAGTGACCTTGAATATTAATATTGTTTCCTTTTCCTGTAAACAAACCAGGCTATATTATTATTATTTTAGTGTGTAATTTGGCATAAACACTCCTTTTCACATAATTTCCCCAGGTGACTTTTGTCTCCTTGGCAATTTCCGGCTTTAATAAAGAAAACCTAATTAAGAAGGAGCTGTTGATTGGTTTGCTAGTGTAATTAACACAGGTGATGCTAATGAGTTTCTATGAAACCGGTGGTTTATGGGAAAAATAAACAGACCGCTGTTGCATATGGCCCAACTGATATGTGCACTCTGGAAGAAATGATGATTTCCCGGTCTCCTGTGAGTGGTTTGTGGGCATGGAATAGGCAGATAAAATATTTTATAAGATTCATTAGTGGAACTAGACCAAATTGGAAGCAAAAGTCTCAACGTTAGGCGATATTAAAAAATCTGATCTATGATTGTACTTGTTAGATCTTTTTTTGTTTTTTTCCCCTATGTGCCTCAAAAGGGCACATTTCTTTTGTTTGGGGTATGTTCCTGACCATCATTGTAGCCATTTTAAGTTGGCAAAGCCCCCAGCGGACTTTCTAGAGACATTTTAATTTTCATTCTCTTCTCCCTAATTTTGCTCATTAACCCTTGAGGATGTGTTGACCAGAAATGCACATGGAATTCTTATAGAAATTAAGACTCCTGAGACCTGTCTTTCTTGGTCTACAATTGCTTTCTGAGATACACCTGATATTTATTTTTTCAATGGCATCCATGCTACTCTGGTCCACCCAGAATTACTTAAAAGAGGCAAATTTTCTCTTTCTGTCTTTCTTTGCAGGGCTGGGAAAGGAGGTAGAGCCTGTGGTTCAGATTTCATTTGACAACATTACAAGATGAACAAGAATCATGGCATCGATGCACATTTTCCTCAGAATAGTTAGCTATTATTTTTGATAATGTATAGATACCACCCTCAATTTCAAAATAGATTTTCAAAGTTATTTACATAAAAGATTTGATAGACTAAGACCTTTGATGTTTACCTAGTTTTTCTGGACCGCTTCCCTTTTTCATTGGTGTGTCCTTCAAGCCAGTTTTTAAAACATGTGTTTTCTCTTTATTTTCATCTCATTTTTCTCATCAGCTAGTTAATTGTTTTTCTCTCTCCTTTTTTTCCACCTCCAAAAATGCCTGTTCTACTTTGTCTCTCATGTATTGCTATGTGACAGAAAAGCCAGAGACATTCTGTGTCTCGCGGTGCACCTCCAGGGACATCTTTTGAACTCTCATAATTTGTATTTATTGCCACCCACTTTGTAAGTTCACAGTTTAATTTGCCAGCAGTGGCAGTGTTAGGCCGACACAGTAAAACAAGATAACGTTAAAATGTCAGAATGAGAGGGGGCATGAATGATGCATTACCCCTACTAGGACTTGCACTTGTCATTCCCTTCCACCAAAGTGATGTTAACTACCTTTTGAGAGCTTTATCTGACTGGTATTACTCAGAAATAGGATCATTAGTTCACTGTTCTGATTAGGAAGCTGCTATGCTTGATTAACTCTTCTTGGACTAGGATCTCAGTGGAGGCATTAAATGAATAGCACAGACTTAGACATCTAGAACTAATTTATAATTATTTTTTTGCAATTATTTGTAGTTGTTGACATGTGTTTCTCCATGATGTGGTACTTAATGGGGGTGAGTTAAACCTACTGGAGAAAAGACCAGTGTGTTTGAGTTGCACTTGTATTTCACATTTCAGGGAAGGTTTTCTAGATTTAAAAACCTTTCTCCCCATGGACAGATGCTAAGCCATCATTCTTAATAGCATCAATATTTGTTCACAAACCTTTTAGAATTCCTGATTTTTGGAAATTGGCTTTTTGGCACTTTTTTTCAGAATTACTGTCCTAGGAGGAAACTGGTAGAATTCGTTTATTCATGGTAGGGACCCTATATACAAGAAGCAGGGTTAATGTGTGTCTTGAGAAACTTCCCAAATGATAAATCTAGGGTATTGGAACAGGAAACATCTCCTTCCTTTCTTATTGCTCCAAACCACCTTCCAACTGTTTTTCCCTGCCTAAATTTTCTTCTGATCTTGCTGCTGTCTGAAATCCTTAGCATAGTGAGTCTCTGGCTTCTGACTAAATACATAACTCTCTTTCCCCTTCCAAACATGCACTCGACACTTAAACTTTAGTGTAGGTTTCTCTTAAGAGCAGGTTTTGATAGAGAATGTGTTGAAAAACTCGGAGGTGGATATGGGCATGGCACTTAAGAGGAAACTTGTCTGGAACAAGGATCTTGATAGTAGAGAAGATCTTTAGTTCAGCCTTTCTGAAATAAGAATATTTTTCCTCCTATACTTTCAAGCAGAAACAGAGCTATGTGGGACAATCTGGGAGGGATCTGTGTATCTCATGCTGCACTGTGTACACAGTGCCTAGCTCTTCTAGATGCTCAAGATGCATTTGTTAAATGGATTGGATGAAGCTATCACCAAGAGCCGTGAAGCAATGCTCCCAGCCCCCCTTCAAGTACTTCTCTCTCAATGTCTTATTTCCTGAAAGGGCTTTTTATCTGTGTAGATCCAGAAACTTGGGTTGTTATTACAGATGCTGCTGATGAACCTGGGGTTACCCTGAGCATATTAACAGCACCATCCCATTATCTTCCTTTATCATATACTTGACATCTGCCCTAAGTTACTATCCTTCACTATCGGCTCAGTCAGCCTATGTTCTCTTTGGAGATTTCTTGGCAGCTAACCCTTGCTGTAGTTGCAGATGAATTGGCCTTCAGCTATGTGTATTAAAAATGTAACCATGTGGCAGATGGTAACCACACTTATCACAGTGAGCATAGCGTAATGTATAGGATTGTCAATCACTGTGCTGTACACCTGAAACTAATATAATGTTGCATGTTGACTATACTTCAATTTAAAAAAAGTAAGCATGACTTGCTTGTCTGAGAAGATGATGCTGGCCTTATTTTCAAGATCAAGCCAGGTGTCTCTCTTTGCAGGGACAAGTTTAACCAAAGGGGATGCTGGGTATCAGTTTAAGAATTCATAGGAGAACTTGGTTTCAGGGTAATAATGATAAAACCCTAAGAGATATGGAAAAGAGAGTGTATTTGGTTTGAGGATTTTTGGGTGTATTAGTCACCTTCTAAGAGTATACTTTTTGTCATGGTGAATCATTTATAATGAATTCTGGTTTATTGATATTTCTCTCAGTGAGCCTATTTTTCAATGGTTTTGCCCTGTATTGCCCAGAGAACTGATGCTCTTTGATATTTGGCTATAATGCTGTTTTTATACAGTGGAGAAATGAAGGCAGAGAAAAATAAGTAGTTTTCTATAAGCCTGTGTGAAAAAGCAGGCTTTTTCACAAAGTAGTCAAATTTGAAAGACTTCTTTTTTTTCCCTTGTCATACTTCTGTGGGGGAACCATTTGGTCAATATGAGTCAGGTTTGATGAAAACTATTTTAAAACTGCTCTCTCGTTGAAGTTCCCTTCCTATCTATACTCTTTCTCAGAAGGGAAAGTTGGGAGTAGAGTTCTAAAAGAAAAGCTATTTGGCCAAAGAAATATGAAAAATTTTCCCAATGTCAAAGTTGAACATACCAGCATGTGTTTTAGGGAGCCAAGAAATGTGACTTCCCCCAGAAATAATTGTTGTAGCTGAATTATGAGTACTCTCCTAAATCTTCCCCTCTGCATTTCTCAAGGTTTCCTGTGCCCTGCGTTGTCCCAGATAGAGAAGAAAATGAAACTCTCACCAATTTTGTCTACCTTTTTTGCTCTAAGCCAAGGCTTTGCAGCACCATTAGGATGTAGATTATCATATTTAAAACCTGTGATGACACCGTTGTACCCATCTGAATGATTAATCTGCTCATTAAAAGAGTGCCGATGGGCTAGTCTAATTGGAACATGGATCTTCTTAAAGGACGTTACAGGGTCGGGAATAGGAAATATTACTCATAACATAAAGTAGGGATTAATTATGCTACTAAATACTACTGTGTGAAATTTACATATGGATCTGGTTGGAGACAAGGATTAGAAAAAGTGTAGCATCCCATTTTATAACATTTATGTCAACTTTAAGACAGGTGGTGTGTTCCTACTTTAATCCCAGATCTTAAATCAACATTTACAAAAGCTGTTATAAACTCAAATGCCACAGAAGGCTTAGAGGTTGGGATAAACACAGAATTTGCATCTGTGAATCACTGTGATTTAACCATATGGATTAAAAAAAATTGCAAAGATCCAAAGCTGCAGAACAACCTTTACTCTCTATTAAACCCTAAACTTCGGGATAATATTAATCTTCCTAGAGGAGAATGAGAGTACAATTGGGATCCTTAAGAAAATATGCAAATCTGTTGAGCACAAGTTTACAAGCTTTTTTTAAATAACTTTTTTTAAAACAAATAATATGTATGAAAGATATAAGAGGATTGCTATGGTTGCAAAGGGACAGAAGGTGAGAAGTGCCACTTCAGAGCTTCTTTGCCTCTGGGATCCTGTAGCTGCAGTTAAAACAAAAAAGAGCTTGATAACAATCTTTGGTTGCAAAGAATCTTAAAGGTCTTTTATCCTATCTCGTTCATTTTGTTTTATTATTTTACTTTATTAAAATTCTTCTTAACGTTATTTTATTTTTATTTTAGAGATTTCATTTTTAAGTAATCTGTACACCCAGCATAGGGCTCGAACTCATAACCCTGAGATCAAAGAGTCACACAGTCCATGGTCTGAGGCAGCCAAGAACCCCATGTTGCCTTCATTTTAAGACAAGAGAGCAGGGTCGCCTGGGTGGCTCAGTCAGTTGAGCGTCCAACTTCATCTCAGGTCATGATCTCACAATCCATGAGTTCAAGCCCCATGTCTGGCTCTGTGCTGACAGCTCAGAGCCTGAAGCCTGCTTTGGATTCTGTGTCTCCCTCTCTCTCTGTCCCTTTCCCACTCACAGTCTCTCTCTCCCCCACCTCCTCTAAAAATAAATAAACGTTAAAAAAAAAAGACAAGGGAGCACAAAGCTTACACTACTAGTTAGTGATGACCCAGAGTTAAACGCCAAAGTTCCTGGTGTTTTTGGTAAACAACACAGCATCTCTAGCCTGGTTACCGAAGACCCTGACATGTTGGATTACTTGTGCGACACGCCACGTCTTATATCTGTGTTTACTGAAGTCAGATCTGTTTGACAAATGTGAAATACATTCTTACATGTCTTGGGGATCTCTGTGTTTCTAGTACTTGAGAATTCCTATTCTTTTTTACTTGTAGGCAGATGTCATGTCATGTGTGTGGTAAAAAAATGGCAAGTTGCTTCTCCAGGGTAAACATTCTGCAGTGCTGGCCGAGGGGATGAAAACTGGATTACTTGCTTATTAGTGGGACCCCACCTGTTTGAGGAACTGAAGGGATTACATACCAGTTTTTTGGGTGCTGCCAAGTTTGGAGTTTCCTTAGGTTTTGGTGACTGCATGACATTTCTGGGACTGGAGAAGCTTTAGGCTGAAAATGCTGAGCTGAAAAGTACGTTAACAGGTTACCAATTCAAGCTCCTATATGTCTCTGGACCCGCCTAGCCATCTCTCACTCTCATTCTTCACTCTTCATTCCATTGAACTTGTCTGAATGAATGGGGTTTACCATCATCTCTCACCCAGACTGTTAAAATAACTTCCTGGCTATCTCCTGGCCTCTAGCCTTGACCTGCTCCATCTGTTGCCTACACAGCAGCTAGAACGATCTTTTTAAGACCCTTCTTTCTTCACTCTCTTGCTGTCTCTTTAAAAAATTTTTTTAATGTTTTATTTATTTCTGAGAGAGAGAGAGAGACAGGGTAAGCAGGGGAGGGTCAGAGAGAGAGGGAGACACAGAATCCAAAACAGGCAGCCAGGCTCTGAGCTGGCTGTCAGCACAGAGCCTGACGTGGGGCTTGAAGCCACAAACCGCAAGATCATGACCTGAGCTGAAGTTGGATGCTTAACCTACTGAGCCACCCAGGCACCCCAGTCCCTTTTTGTCTCTTGGACGACCTGGCTCCTCATTGTCCCAGAGATAAAAGTCCAAGCTTTTTCACATTGCATACAGTATTTCCCCTGGCCTCATTTCTCATACTCTCTTCCTTGCGTTGGGCCACCTTGCGCTGACAAAAATTCACCATGCCCTCTGAGGTGGCTTTTGTCTTTGCACTTGTTTTCCCCAGTAACTGGTAGGTCCTTCTTAGCTTCCCCTTTGCCTCAGCTTTCATCTGGCTGCCTCTTGACTTTTCCTTAAGATTAATTTCAGCATTAGCTTCTCAAAGAAGCCTTTGCAGACCCACTCTCTTTTATGGTACTTTTCAACACTGCATGGGGATGCCGCACTGTAAAGTTCTCCCTCACCAGTGAGTCCTTGAAGAAAGGGAACCTGTTATTGTTGGGTATTGTATTCCTATTTCTATGTACTGTGTCTGGTTCCAAGAAGAAAATCAATAAATGTGGAAAGAAGAAAAGAAAGAAAGAAACCTGGACAAGAATTTTCACTCTTCTAAGTTGTGCAGAGAGAATATTCTTATGTTATTTGGCTAGGCATTCTATGATATACTGTCTTCCATTAATAGGTAGGTAGGTGCCTTTTTAGAACAAGCTTTAACTTTGTTTTTTTGACAAAACAAAGTTACCCGAGTACCACACGAATCAGTTGACCACTAGTAGCACCTTTAAAAAACACTGGTTCTTTGGTGTTGTTCCGTGGTGATTTCACTTCTCATGCTTTGTAATGTGTTTTGCATGTAGGCAGAAACCTGTAATCAAAAGAAGAGGTTGGGAACTTGTTTTTCAGTTGGAGAGAAAAGCCTTTGTCATGGATTTTGGAGTATCCTTTAAGCCTGAGTTATGGCATGTCTTGGAGGTCAGTTCTAAAGATATACTTGCTATAATCTCATGTAAAAGATGACTTTCAAAGAAGCCTATACTGTCATTCTGTGAAAGTTAACAGCAAAGTATCATTGCAAATCTGTTGAAAAATGTTTGTTTTCTGTGGTAAACCTCTGAACATTTTTCAGACTCAAAAGTGGTGTGCAAGAGACCCTTTCTTTACAAATTCAAATCTGGTGGAATACCATAATTGTCCAGTGGTGAAACAAACATTCGGGATAATGTTCTTCAGTGAATATCATTCATTCCTGGACCTCCACAGTCTGCGAGTGAAAATGCAAACTATAGGCCACCAAGAAGTTAACGAGACACATTATTATAGTCAAACTTTGTTGGCCAGAAGGCCAGGGAAATGGAGTGGTTTGTGAATTTTTTTCCAGCTTGCTGGTAGAAAAGTATTTCTTTGTCTTCTGTGGTAAATAATGGTCTGGCTATAGAGATGCTATGTAGCGGGCATAGGACATTGGACTAGATGTGAACTAACTCTTGGAAATCCCTGAGCTGCTTTCCTAAATTATAGAATTATGGGCCTTTTGAATAGAAAGGAACTTTACCATCTGATAAAACCTTATTCTTAAAGAAGTAGAAGCAGAGATCACAGAGAGAAGCCAAGTGGTCCAAAGTCCCAGAGCTAGGCGGTCTCACGGATGGGTTTAAACCTGGTCCTAGGACTCCTGATTCATTGCCCTTTACTCTTCACTGTAGGTTCCTACCTGGGCTTTAAAAAGTATGCTTTTTTCCCCCCTACGGTAAGTCCAGTTCAGAAAGCAATGCTGGTTAACTGAGGAGAGTAAATAGGATGTGACAAGTCATAGTCTGATAAAACAACACTTTGCTATAGGGACACTCTGGTTTATAGCACTGAGGTCTTCATCATTCTATAACCTCATAACAAAACATTTTCCTAGGCAGTGTGTGGACTCAGAGCTGCAGCTGTAATCATATTTGGCTCGAGGAAGCACTTTTTCTGGCCGGCACAGTGCTGCTGCCTTTGAGACGGTCTAGATGGTCTGTAGTCACCTCAGTCCCTGCCGGCCCCAGCAGCTTCGTTCCGTTGGATTATTGGTCTGGTCTCAGAGGCTTTTGAATCAGGAGCTCTGAGGTTCCTGTGATCTTTTGTTTAGGGCCTCCAGGAAAGTAGGCTGGAGGTGCCCATTTTGTTCTCAACAGAGCTGAGAAGGGGGCTACATTTTGGGCACCGGCCGGTTGTTGGCGATGTTGTTTACACACTTGGAAGCATACCGCCCCTCAAGCTGCTACCGGCTTTATCAAATCACTCAAACCAAGCCCCGTGCTACCATCAACATTAGTCCAAATCTGTCACAACTGGCAACCTTCAGCATTTGTATGAAAAGATGGCTAATCGGTCTGTGCATCGGCACAGATGCAAGGCAAAAGCAAATAAGATTAGTACATTTGTGCCACTAACCGCTCAGGTTTATACAAAAGATACCAAGGTTTTCCTGTTCCATCTGGAAAAAGACTTTCTAGGATTTAGGGTTTTCATTTTTCTCTTTTCTTAAAAAAAAGTCAGCTCCCTCTCTCTCAGAAACTTAGACCAAAAAAAGATTATTATTGAAAAAAATTTTTAATGTTTATTTATGAGAGAGAGAGAGAGCGCGCATGTGTGCCTGAGTGGAGGAGGGGCAGAGAGAGAGGGAAACAGAATCTGAGCTGTGAGCACAGAGCCTGACTTAGGGCTCAAACCCACAAACTGTGAGATCATGACCTAAGCTGAAGTTGAATGTTTAACTGAGCCACCCAGGGGCCCCCAAAAGATTATTTTTTAAACAGAAATGACAGATGGGAGTTTTACAGGGCGGTGGGTGGCAAGCATGTCATTTATTTCTTGCTCCTATAATTTTTTAAAAAATAATTTTTCAAAAGCTTATTAATTTATTATTGTGAGAGAGACAGAGAGAGTGCTCTCGAGGTGGTGGTGGTGGTGGTGGTCGAGGAGGTGGCAAAGAAGGAGAATCTCAGGCAGGTTCAGCGCTGTCAGCATGAGCTCAGCACAGGGCTCAGTCTCACAAACCATGAGATTATGACCTGAGCTGAAATCAAGAGCTGGACACTCAAACGACTGAGCCACCCAGGTGCCCCTAAAATAGTTTTTTAAATTAAAGGAGTGATGGGGGCACCTGGGTGGCTCAGTTGGTTGAGCCTTTGACTTCACCTCAGGTCATGATCTCATAGTTCATGAGTCTGAACCCTGCATTGAGCTCTGTGCTGACAGGTCAGAGCCTGGAACCTACTTCAATTTTGTGTCTCCCTCTCTCTCTGTCCCTCCCCCAACTTGCACTCTGTCTTTCTCTCAAAAATAAATGAACATTAAAAAATTTTAAATTAAAAATTTTTTTCTGTAGAAAATTTGAGATACACACAAGAAAACAAAAATTATTTTTATCCAAATCCATGAAAAAATATTTTTTAACATTTTCTGTATTATTTCAGAATATTTTTTATGTATATATTAAAACTACATACTTATGAAATTAAATTACACTGGTTAGTTTCTTGCTTTTTAAATTTAATATATTGTGTAGATTTTAATGTATCTTATAACTTTAAAAAATAATTGCATAGCATTACATCCTATGGGTATAACTTATTTAACCATACTCCTGTTGTGGAATACTTAGCCTGTTTTTGGTATTTTTGTGCTTGATAAAATGGAATAATGGGCCACATTGTACATAAATATTTGGGTTGAAATTTGATTTTATTTTTCTTTAGGTGAAATTCCTTGAAGTGTAGTCTTTGAATGAAAGGATATGAATATTTTTACGCCTTCTGGTACATGTTACTAAATTTTCCTCTAGAAAAATTTTACCTATTTATACTCCCACAGTCAGTTTAAGAGAATTCAGTTTATGGGCGCCCTCAACAGACCTCACTTAAAATTCTTTGTCAACTTAGTAAGTTAAAGTATGCTATTTACTGCCCCCCCCCCTTTTCTTTTCTTGAGAGAGCAAGAGTGAGAGAGTGAGCATGTTTGCTGGCAGGGCAGGGGCAGAGGGAGAGGAAGAGAGAGTCCCAAGTAAGCTCCACACCTAGTGCTGAGCCAAGGTGGGGCTTGATCTCAGACCCTGAGATCATGACCTGAGCTGAAATCAAGAGTCAGATACTCCATGGCTTCACCAACTGGGCCACCCAGGCACCCCTGTTTACTTCCTATCTTAATTTGCATTTTGTACTTAATACTGAGGTTGAATATCTTTCTTTGTGTTTTTTGTCATATATATATGTATGTGTATATATGTATTTGTGAATTGCCTCTTCATTTTCTCCTTTTCCTTCTTTTTTTTCTCATGGATTTTTACTTAGGTTTAAAAATAATAAATAGTTATTATTTACAGGACTTCAAGAACAGTGATAGTCATCTGAAGGCTTGACTGGGGCTGAATTTCTGCTTCTAAGATATAGCACTCACAGGGCTGTTGGTGAGAGACCTCAGTCTTTTGCTACACAGGCCTTTCTAGGGTTGCTTAAGTGTTTTCATCCCATTTAGAATATGTGAACATATTTTAAAACCACCATAGAGCTTATATTTTCTTTCCTTTTCCTTTTTTGCAAAGTGTGTTTCAAGTATTTTCCTCCAGGTTTTTATTGGTTCTCCAATTTTTTTTCCATATTCAGAGATTTAAAATTATAATATATTTAAGTCTATTAATCATATACTTATTAAAATCTTAAACTGCTTCCATGCTGGTTGGTATATAGCTGCTGCCCTAGCCTTCTATTCTTTCCTTCCCCCTCAATTCAGACCCTTCTTCTTTTTCCTTTCCCCCTAATTTTATTGACAAATAATTAGCATACATCACTGTAAAAGGTTAAGGCACACAGCATGGTGGTTTGACCTACATATATTGTAAAATGATTACCACAGTAGGTTTAGCTAACATCTATCTTCTCATATAGATATAATAAAGAGAAAAGAAAAAAAAATTCTTCTGGTGACAAGTATTGTTAAGATTTACTCTTTAATGGTTTTCCTGTATACCATACAGTAGTGTTAGCTTTGTCATCATGTTGCGGATTACATCCCTTTTACTTACTTATAATTGAAAGTCTGTTCCTTTTCACCATGGTTCTCCATTTCCATCTCCCCCAACACTCCGCCTCTGGTAATCAGAGTCTGATCTCTTTTTCTATGAGTTTGTTTGTTTGTTTTTAAGAGTCCACATATAAGTGAGACCATACGTATACGTCTTTCTCTATTTCACTCAGCATAATGCCTTCAAAGTCCACCTGTGTTGTCACAAGTGGTATAATCCTGTTTTTTAAGGTTGAAAAGACCTCTCTTTATCAATTAAGAGGTTCTCTCCCAGTACATCAAAAAAGGTGGGTATGATGCCCACCAGACTGGGGCTCTGGTGCCAATGTCAGTGTCAGTTCTGCTATTTTGAGTATCAACCCTAATTAAGGATATATAGGCACATGCTTCTTATTTTGTTCCATTGATTAGTCTGTCTGGTATGAACCCCTTACTGCACAATTTAAATTTCTGTACCTATATAATGTTTTAATATTATAATGCCCTTCAATTTTCATAACAATTATTGCTTATTTATTCTTGTGTGTAAACTTACTGAATCATGTTTTAGGTTAAAATAATTCTTTTAAGAACCAAACAAAGTTATATTAAAATCTGAGGAAGTTGACATCTATAGTATATTAAGCCTTTGTACCTTGAATTAATGTATATGGAGATATATCTCCATTTTTTCAAATCTTTAATATCCTTAAGTAGGGTTTTTATTTTTATTTTTTGGTTGCATTTATTCCTGTTTATTTTGTCATTTTAAAAAATCTTTTAATTTTTTTTGCTTTTGGAAATAGAAGTTTTCTAGAATACAGGTAAAATGATTATTACTATTATCGTTCACATATATTAATTATTCAGGAGTCCTTTAAGATTTTTTCCAATAAGATCAATAATTTTCAGAAAATGAAAATTTACTAACATCCTTTAAAGAATGCCTCTTCTCCCTAGGTTTTCAAATTACCTTGATAGGATTCACAAAAATTCTGGTCTCTTACATTGTATAAATAATGAGTTCAAAATGATCAGGATAGCTTGAGTGATGTGGGAATCACATGGGCCAGTTTACTATTGACATCCAAAATACCAGCCTTTAAATTTCCTGTTTCTGAAGGTTTCTGCTTGAAATCACTCCTGGTTTAAAATGCAAATAGCACAGGGCATTGAACCTGAGGAGTGTTGTTAAGTTTGAATGGGATGGGTTGAAAACAGCGGTCCTGGTTTTATAAGATTCTCTCATCTGGATCCGAAGCTTTTTCCAGGGAATACCAGGCCTTTCCCCCACTATGTTATAAAAATGATTGGGTGACTGTTAGCAAAGCAATAATACCAGTGGGGTGTGTATATTAACCTGTCTGTGGGGGGAAAATGCTGAGAGCAACAGGCCTATAATTTAGGTAATAGCGTTAGTCTATGAAAAACATGCTGCTTTTGCCTTGATGCTAATCAGGAAACCATCAGACAGTCTTCCCTCACTGAGCAAGGGCAGGGCGGGAAGGAAGTCAGCTGTCATCATGTTTTTGAAGAAGAAAAAAATGAGAGGTGAACTGAACTCTGCGATAGGAACCTCACTCTAAAGCCGCTTCCTGAATCTAAAGGTGTGGTAGTCCAATCAGTAGCACAAATTGGAGGCATCTGATTTGCATGGATTAACAGGAGTGGGTCACAACCTTCTGACAGGTCAATGGCACCACTGGGGATTTGAAGAAAACTTTGATTCTTCCTCTTTTCCCCCTCTACCGTGAAGCAATCATGCTGTTCTATTGTAAAAGAGGATCCCTTACTTATAAAGCCAAGCTTGTCATTTAAATTCACCCAAGTTAGGACACCACGGAGCTCTGTCAGATGTCAGTCTCAATACAGCAGGAGAATGTTTTTCAACAGCTTTCTAACCCCTTTGCCTGGAAACACAGAGGCCTGGATAAAGGGGGAGGGGCAGCTGACTGGGGCTTGGAGGATTTTTACAAAGGCAAGATTGGAATTTTTCATTTAAGGCAGGTTTTCTTTTTCTTTGCTTTTTCTTCTTCTTATTTTTTCCTTTAAGCCTTGTGTAAAAGATATTTCCACAAAAGGGGGATGAAAAAAAATCAGATAGGTTGTAAAGACACCTTCATTTGAGGGTCTCCTTGGAGGCATTTAAGCCTGAGAGTGATGTTGGTATTTTTCTGCATCAGAGGTGATGGCTGTTTGCCAGTCACTTCCCTTGAAAAATATTGTTTGGCTTTAAGGTAACTATGAAATGTTTGGCAGAGGAACCATCCGTGGCAGAATATGGACAAAGAGAAATGGAGATTTTCCGATTAAGCCTTTTAGGCCCCTGGTGCCCAATCCAATCAAAATAAGAGGCACATGCCATCAAACTGGGGCTCAACATCCCTGAAGCACCTTCTGTCAGGGGGCTTCAGATGGTAGTTGTAAGAGTCAGGATGTTTTTTTTCCTTAAGTCCCGATTAACCAAATACTCAGCAGACAATATGTTCTGAGAATTCTAAAATACTCACTTGCCACTTATTATTTTCTACATTTATCAATCATTGTCTGTTCAGCCTGCCCAAAGGCTAGATATTGTGCCAGGCACTCAGTACCCAACTTGCAACAATACAGAATTGGTTTGTGCCCGCTTGGGACTTCCTGTTTAGGTCTGCCTTATCCGTTTGTTTTCCTGGTGTGTCTTGATCTTCCCAATTTGAATTCCTGGCCCTTGATGGAAATGGTCAGTATCTCATACTTTCTTGCACCCAGCACTATGCTTAGCATTGCAGTTCCTCACGGAATTTTTGGTAAAAACTTTTCTAGTTCAATCGGCTGTTTGTGTGATGTTTAAATTTGCAAAGCCTCAGTTTCCTCATCTGTAAAACAGGGATAATAAAACCTATCCCACAGGGTGCTTATGAAGAATGAATGATCTAATGCATGTAAAGCGCTTGGTAGAGGGCATGGCATAGCGTGTCATACATTTGGGAGATAGGTGTATTTTTATTCAGTAGAATGTTAGTGAGAATGTGCGCTTAACACTTAGAACCTCTGTTCTTAGTAATTCCATTGCAATCTTTCTACAAGATGTTACCCAAAGTCTTTCTTCTTTTAGTAGGGTATTATCTCTTTCAAAGAATCAGTGATTATTTGGATGCTTGAAAAATAACTTGGAAGATCCTAAGCTCATGATTTGAGACAAGTTTTCAATGGCTGTCGTAGATGACATAGTTAAAAGGTGTGTGTGTGTGTGTGTGTGTGTGTGTGACTTTTATGGTAAGTCCTATGATTAAGCTCCCAGTCAAAATTCCAGTTTTGAATTCCAGTAGTGAAAAGCCTCTTAAACTTCTTTTTCATGTCTTCTCTTCCTTTTAATGGCACGGGTGTGCTTTCAGAGGTAGGTGTTCTGATTCTCCTCCTGGTGTAAACATGCAGAGACCACAAGGCTGCACTCAATGAAAGGAGCCTGCCACATAGAATTTGACCTGGGAAGGCCTGTGAGGTGCTATGGCCATACTCCCTCCAAAACATCAGCCTCACTGGCGAATAGTAGGTAGGTTGGAACATTTGTGTTGGAGTTCCACCTAGGTTCAAATCTTGGCTTGGTCGTTTATTATTTTGTGACTTTGGGCATGCTTCTAAATGTTAAATGCACACACATACGTACCTACATATTTACATTTATTTATATATTAACTTAATTTAGTGACTGGCATATTCAAGCAGGAGCTTGGGATGAATCGGTATTTGTTGTGTGAATAGATGAATGACTGCTATGGCTACAGTTACTCTTCCTTCACTAATGCCACTGTTAAGCGTGTTTTCACAGCTTCTCTTCCTCTCAGTTGCTTGTTGAACTTGCAACACCTTCTTCTGAATGTTCTCAGTGGTAGCACACTTCCACTCTTTGAGGGTGGTTCTGAGATTTGGAAAGAGCCAGCGGTAATTTGGTGCCAAGGCTGGTGTAAAACATCAGCCTATCAAAGGCCATCTTGGATCAGAAATGAAGTGTGCCTGTAAGGGAAGTCTGCTCAGGTGAACTCAGATCTCTGCTTGGATTCAGTGACGTGCTGCACATGCTCTCAAGCAGAATGTCCCAAAGCGACAGACTGGATGGGGTAGAATCTGTTTTGATGTGAGCTCTACTTTGTTTAAAAAGCAGGCACACTTTAAATCTAACTCTGACTTCTGTGTCCTGGAAAGAGAGGGAGAGAGCTCTGGCTCTTAGTGATATGAAAAGCAGAGTGCTAAGACCCCAGGCTGTTGAGTTACCCTGGGTTTGAATCCTGCCTCTGCCACGTCCCAGCTATAAAGCCTAAGGCTTAGTACTTAAGTCGTCTACTTTGCACTTACTTCTTTGTAATTTTTTACATCCCCCTGAGGACTTTAGGAAAAACTACTTGGCACATAATACTCCATGTTAAATTCCAGGATTATTTCCCCCTTTTATATTATTTTAGGTTTCTTTTCACATATACTTAGGCTTCTAACATTCCTTGGTTCCTGAAGCCCTAGAAATAATGATGCGAGAAATAAAGTCACATGAAGCATTATTATCTCGGTCTCTTATTCTTTTTACCCTTCCCATGAGTATCTGTACTTAAAAGATGGTGTCAGGAAAGGGCAGTACCTCAGTGAAAGTAATATGTTTCTAATTTTAGCACCTCAGGCAATGCAAGGCTGGCATTTGAGGTCAGGAAGGCTAGGGGACCACACCACGTCCACACTGCTACCAGAGTCCACTGAGTTAACAGAAAGGTTACACTTCCTAGAATCTGTCGCTCACTGCTCACCCTGTCCTTAGGCTAGTAGCTAACACCAATGGGTGTTTCTGTTGCCTACAGAGGAATTATTAAGTAGGGGCGCCCCGAAACGATTCATTGCAAACGGGTGGTACATTTGTTCTCATGGCACAACTTTCAAAAACAAATTAATTATAAACTGGTTGCAATTTAATTCAGTTTGTCTGGCTTCTGTGTTTGCAAGGCCTGGGAGTACATTTGGCACCATTGTTGGCCCACTTGGATTTTAATGTTTTTGACAAGCTACGTCTTCCTTGGCCAGCGTAAACTGCCTACTGCCATCCTGTCATTTAACTAGATGGTGCCAGAGTGACTCTTTAGCTTCAGGGTAGGTCTTCAGCTTGGAACCCCCCACCCCACCCCTATCAGCCATGCATCCATCTACACATTTACTGAGAAGCTGGGAACTGCCAGCTGGGTACAGGATACCCTGAGAAAATGATGGTTCGTCGCGTAGAAAAATTTACCTATTTGCATTAGCACAATAATACATAGGCACATAAGACTTTCAGTTCCCCAAACCAAAGAAGTGGTTTAACAAGGTTATGTGAAGTTTGACATCCTGCTATACACATAGATGTAAAAGGGAGGTTGGGAAAAATACAGTAAAATCTCCCCTTTTGGGCAGAGCACTGTGCATATTTATTTTCCTAATTAAGGAAGGTGGCTTCCCCCCCCCCCTTTTTAAAAAAAAAGCTTGTGCTTTCAGAATGCTCTTGAAACCCCATTCTAGAACCATGGGTTAAATATCCAGCAAGGCACAGGCTACTCTTCTCTTTGACTCTTGGGCTCCTCGACACTCATGGTCCTCTGCTCCCCCAGTGCCTTGAGAGAATGCCACCCCATGACTCTCAAGCTAAGATGGGCCTTAGCATGCAGCGTGGTAGCAGACTAATTAAGGAAAAAGAAGGAAACCATGGTCAGCATCGTATCTTTCCAAACTGTGATTTGGTCATTCTCCCCAAATCTTCCTCTTCTTCTCAGTCTCCCTCTGGAGAGGGTTGTACAATGGTTAATTTGCTGAGTTTAGGAGAATGAAACATCAAGCAAACTGTCCTTACCGAGATTTGAATTTGTGACTCAGGGCACTGACTTTTGTCAGAGAGATCCACGCTCTTCAGAGCTGACAGGTTAAAACTCTCAGTCTCTGGGTTTCTGCTGCCTCTTCTCAGGCGGGACATTCACTGCCTTTTATTTATCTATGAGACGCAAAACCATGGTATGTCATAATGGTACATAAAATGTGTTGGAGTTAATAGGAAGAAGAAAGGAGCAATTACAACTGCTTAAAACAGTCTTAAAATATACTTACGCAGAGGTTTGCCACGTAAACACACAATTAAAGCAGGAATTTGTGATGGATGCAAAGATTTGAGGGTCCCAGACATACTGTTTACTGGGGTAGTTAGCAGATGGGTAAGTCAACTGATCCCAGATGTGCAGCTTATAAATATAAACTCACGTCTTTCTAGTGATGTATATCTGCAAGTAGCACTTATTACTTTCTCTGTAACTCTGGACTATTTGCTGGGGGTAACTTTGTAATACTTTCTTGCTTAAAAAATAAAACAAAAGGATTTTTAACTGGCTTCCTCTTTCAGCAGGGGTAACCAAATACCTAGAAAAGGGTACTTTTGTGCAGGAGTCCTTTTAAAGGACAGGTTTAAATAGGTTTACTTTTTTCTTTCAAGTTCAGATATCTAAGCCTTATATCCCCAGCCACAGTTTTCAGATATTTGCAGCTAATTAATTCTTAGGAAATCTAATCTGAATTGAATTAATTTTCCCTTTTAGGGCACATGAAGCAACTTTTAGGTAAAAAAAAATGAAAACAGCTTTTGTTGCACATAATTCTTGCAACTAATGAAAAGTAATATTGCTGTTCCTTTCAAATAATGCAATAACAAAAAACCGAATGAGAGCATTGCATGGTATTGTTATATTTGCTGTTTAAATAATTTAGCTGCAAAAATCTGAAAGCTGCTTTAGCTGTAATTAATTATTCATTAATGACATGCTAATTGCACAATACCTTTGAATATTTAACAAAATGCAAAAGCCAGGCTCTGAAGTTATGTTTTTAGTGCATGGGGGGAAAAATCCTTTAGTCCATCACTGCATCAGGAGGACAAAAAAAAGTCTTTTTTCAGATGTGAGGTAAAGTAGTAGTAGTGGCCTACTTTCCATTCACCATCTCAGTCACCCTTTGTGCAGTGGAATATAATGTCCTTATCTAGACTTAACAATTGACAGGGTGGTAAATCCCTTGACTTTTGTCCAAATGATTTCTCTACAAAAATGGGTTAATTATCGCCTTTCCCTAGCTTTTTGACTAACAAAAGGCCCTGGATCTCTTTTTTCCTTTCTTTCCTATTTACTGTAAGGAGCCCTTTGAAATGTGATAGTTTAATCGGCAACACCTTCTACAGGGGGAATACTGAGAAGCCAGCCTGGCCCTTGCCTGGAGCTCAGGTTGCTTTGTGAACATTAGCGTGGTTAGGAGATATGACCTTTATTATGCCAAAGCCATCCTGGACTTTCAGGATGAAAAACTCCTGAGTGCTCGGTAGTCGACTTCGTTTGTTTCTGCTAATAAAAGCTGGCGGGTTTTTAACTGTGTCTTTTAGTGGGTGGGATGACTGAAGGGCAGCAGTGTTGAACCGGCTTAGTTGTGTTTCATTAATTCCCCTGCAAGGCCAGGAGTTTGCATCTTTCTGCGCCCTGTCTCTGTTTCCAAGCTTCAAAGCTCCTCATTGTCTCTGACCTGTAAGTCAGGGATAGTCTTGGTAGTGGATAAGCAGGGAACAGGGACTGGCTTTTTCTTTTTATTTGGCGTTATCACCATCTTGGTCCCAATCAGAGAATCCCCAGCCCCTAATTTAGTACAAGGCAGTGAGCTGTGTGGCAGCTTGTCCTTGTGGTTGAGAATATATTTCATGCACTAGGGCCTACTTACTCAGTCATATTTTGCATTTGACTCCCATTACTATTAATGGCATTTATGAACGCACATTGGCGGGAAGAAGACCCCATTGAATCTGTGCATTATCAAAGAGATGGGG
This sequence comes from Crocuta crocuta, assembly GCF_008692635.1. Taxonomy (NCBI): domain Eukaryota; kingdom Metazoa; phylum Chordata; class Mammalia; order Carnivora; family Hyaenidae; genus Crocuta; species Crocuta crocuta. The sequence goes on along the minus strand of NW_027532679.1, from coordinate 4,094,658 downwards.
AATTAGCATACTCTCATGTCTGGCCCATGATGGATTTTACTCTGCCGTGGAAATACTTAGCAATTAAATGAGAAATCACCATTGCGAACATGCACCTGCCAGGAAGAAAAAAGAATGGAGTAGAGAAGGAGGAGCATTCACTCAAGTTGATGCCAAGTTCCCTCTTTTGCTTTGGCATTCTCTCTTTAGGGAAATGTTACATCTGCCTGTAGCCATTGTTCAACATGGCAGTATAGAATAGAGTCTCTGTTTAGTAAACGCATGGTATCACAGGCCCACCCAGCCAAAAGTGTGTCAGGGTCAAGAGTGTTTATAGTCTATTTGGAAAGTCACAGCTTGCTAAGTGAAAAGTGAAATAATGCAAAAGCAGTGTGTGATTCAGTGCCACATGAATCCAAGAGTTCGGGGATTGCAAAATGGCAAACCATCTTCTGGGTTCCAGCCCACAGTCTGACGTGCTTTGTTTGGCTTTTATTTTTCTCTTTTCAAGTTTGAACTCGTATTTAAAAATTGGGAGATTTATATAAAAATCCAAATACCTATCTTCTCTTGAAAAGTCAGAAGGTCTAGCAACATGGAGCTGCCATTCTCACATGGCACCAGTTGCCTGGAGCTAGGTATCCTGGCCCTGCTCTCCCCAGTTGGATACCACACCTGCCTGCTTTCTACTTCAGGACAGGGTGATTCAGGGTGGGATTGACCATGAGTTAGAGTGGTCAGGAAAGGGGCCTTTGGACAAATTCCACCAAGTTAACACTACACACTCTCAAGATATTCAGCCATGATGAGATTTCAGATAGTTCACATCACTCGTTGGTTGGTAACCTTTTCCTTTCTCAGATTCAAAGATGTCATACCTGAGGGTGTCAGGAGGCCACTGGGAAAATACCTCTAGTACTTTCTGCATGGTCCTTAGGTCAGTACCAATTTCAGCAGCATCTGAATTTCTTAAGATGTCTTGTATTTTTTTAAGACATCAAAATAACTTTCATTAAGTATCTTCTCTTTGCAAGACACTGGCTGGGCACTTTCCATATGAGTCACCTCCTTTTCAGTTCCATAAAAGCCAGACAACATCACACGTATTGGACTGCGTTAGTGACCGAGTTTTGTTGGGAAATGACAGTATGAAGAACAGGTTGGTCTTCCTCATTGGCTACTGACCCTGGGCCTTTAGCCTGCCCTGACTGAGTACCTTGAGTTCATTCACTAAGGATTAATGAATGGGGTTGTTACAGAAAACTTGCTTCTTCCCAAGTCCTGAAGTGAATAACATCCAAGGGAAGTAGGCAGGAGTGCCAAGAGAAGTCTGGTTCATGAGTATTAATGACACCTTTGGGTTAGGAAATAGAAAAACATTGGTAAGTATCAATAAAGCATCAGTAATCCATTTCTCCTTAGCTCCCTGCCTTCATGGAAGCTAGCTTGAAGCCTTTTGTTTTACTTCTTACTATTAGGGAAACATCTGTAAACGGGCACCACCATTACGCCACTGTGAGTTGCTCAAAAGTGATACAACATTAATCTGTCATGTGTAAAATACTGCTGTGGTGAGCATGACTTATAAACCATGTGAACTCATGAACCCTTCTTCCTGGAGGTTTGGATTGAGCTAAGGAATGGTGGTTACCAGAAGAGAATTTGTTCTTAGTGTGAATTCGGGGATAAGTATTCAACATGTGAGAGCTCAAGCGTGAAGGTTATCGGTTAGATATGGGTAGGATGCATTTGAGTTGGAGCATGTTAATGGTTGAGGAGACTCATTTGGTGAATTTACTGAATTCACACAATGGGGGAAGGCCTGTGTTTGTTAAGAGGGCCATCTATAGTCTTTTGAATCAAAGTCCTAGATTGGCCAGTCATGTCTAGATTAGGCATGGGTCACTTTTTTGTCTTCTATGAAATTATTTTACTTGTTGAGATGGCCTGTTCTGGGAAAAGCCTGAACATAATTTTCTACTATGATTTGTTTTCTTACTGACGAAAATGTTTTAAAAGAGCAAGAAGGATTATAAATCTGCAGGCAATCATGGTATAGGATCTATGGTAATATACAAATTAAATCTGTTCAACTGCTTTTGTGGATTAGTTAGAGACAAGTGATTATGTATTAAAATATTAATATTCATCAGTAAGTTGGGGAATTGTATAGGATTATAAAGAGAGGAGGAAAATGTATAAAAGGGACTAAAGTTTCTATTCTCCTGTCCACACAGACAAAATCACAAATGTCTGGTATAAAAAAGGAGGGGTCTTGAAATCCATTGGCATTTCCAGAAAATATTCCATGACCTACTCCTGTTGCAAATGTGCCTTTTACCATTGCAGGGTGATAAAATGCCACGATCCAACTCCAGAGTACAATTAAGGGCTTGTGTGATATAGCAGGCAGCCATTCCATACTTGAGAGTTTTCATTGTATAATTAAAATAAACTGAGGGGCAGGAGGCAGGAAATGAAGTGAGGGAGGAAGGTCTGGCTGAAGCATATTCAGACATGACATTTTCTGATGTCGATAACCATCAAGAGGTTGGCTCCTCTGTCCATGAAGACAAGAATGTCACATGTCAGTCAAAGGCAGGACTGCCGGGCAAGGCTTGAGATGGAAGGAAACCACACAGGGTCCATCTGGCTCTGGCGAAGCAGAGACTGGCCTCCTCTCAAGCTTTAATTGTGCTTTCTTAGTGTCAAGAGCGTCCACATCCAGATTGCTGATGCGTACTGATGAATACAGAGAGATAGGTAGTGCAAAATTTGCTCTTCCCTTTCAAGCTGGGATTCTAGGCCATGCTTAATCCCAGTGGAATTAATAAAAATAACACACCCGAGGAGAAATATCAGAAAGACTTATATTTTTGAGAACCATTTTAAGCAGTTTTGGCCCTTATTCAGTAACTTGTGTAATGCCCCTGCTCCAGTAGCATACTTTTTTTTTTTAAAAAAAAAATTCCAATGTATATTCCTCCATGGGGGTCTTTGTTGTTCTGTTTATATCTTTCCTTCTTCTTTGGGTAAGCAGAAGCTGCCATTGGTCTGCCCTCAGGCCTCCCTTGATATCACAGAGAGGAGCAGATGTGTGAGAAGAACCCAGATCACCCTGGGCAAATAAGGGAATGAGGGCTCCACCCTGGGAGAATGCTGGTGATGTTTTCACATTGCCCTCCATGTTCCCGCCCTACTCCCATCACAGGAAACTGAAATGTCTGCCTCCCCCCCCCCAACCTGTCCCTTTTGGCTCCTGAATTGTTCTTAGGAAGCACACCCATCCTCTAGAAATGAAGGATTTATTTCCTTTAAGGATCATTGCACATTCTTCAGCATATGCTACGATTTTCCATGTTGTAGTTTTAGAGAAAAACAGAGAACTAGTCCTTTATAGGGCAAAGGTTGGATAATAATGGAGTAAGGATGCTTAACCAATTTAGTGAAGGACATTTTTAAAAATATTTATTTATTTTTGAGAGAGACAAACAGACAGACAGGCACACAGACAGAGTGTAAGTAGGGGAGGGGCAGAGTGGGGGACACAGAATCTGAAGCAGGCTCCAGGCTCCAGGCTGTCAACACAGAGCCCAACGTAGGGCTCAAACCCACGAACTGTGAGATCATTACCTGAGCCAAACTCGGATGCTTAACTGACTAAGCCACCAGGGCGCCCTAGTGAGGGAATTTTAAAACAAGTGGCTCCACATCTCTATTGGTCACCCCCCTATTCCTGCATATGAGGGAAATGATTCCCATTCCAACTTTGCTTTCATGTGTAGCTTTGCTCTGACATGGTTACTCATCCTTTATAGTTTCTATTGCCTACAATCCTTCTTAGCCCCTACACTCTAGAGTTCTAGATTGGCACAGCATGGATTAGAAAGGACCTTAATAAGTGAATGAACTTAAAATCAGTTTTGTCTCTCCTGCTTATACAAATCCATGGCAAGCGGCTGCCCACAGTGCTTTGTTGAGGAGTTGAGTATAGGAAGAAGGGAGTGCCATGACAAAGCAGTAACACTTCCCTGCATAAGAGAGAAGAGTAAAGGTGACTGCCAGGTATTTTCTATTACTGGCTTTGTCTAATCTTCCTATTTTCTATAGATCACTAGAGAAGTGATTCTAAGTGACTTTATTGACCATGACTTATAGCAGTTTTGCTGTATAAAATATTCCAGTGCTTCCCTCTCACCCACCCCCCAGCCCCTTCTAGGCTCTCCTCTGCTCTCCCCTTCTGCTTTCCATTTCAGCTGAGATTTCAAGGATGCTTCAAAGTTTTCCCAGGCCCATAGGCTGCTGGTTAAAATGGGCATGAGCATTCTCTTTCTGTAAAATCCACTCAGCTTTATTCCCCTGATTCCAGAAGCCAGATTAATTCCGGAAGTTAGGTAGGAAATCTTATATTCAGATTCTGTAAGGGACCTGTTTTGTTTAGAAGCTTTTCCATAGGGCTTTGGATCTGACCATGGATGCCACTTACCACACACAACATAATGAGAATTAATGAATTATTTCTACAGTTAATTATTTTATAGCTATCTGTACATCTAGACTACAGGCTCCAAAAGAGCAGTTTTGTAGTCTTTCTTCATGTTTGTGTTTCAGGGGCTAGCATGGTGCCTACATAGTACCCAGTAAAGACTTGCTGAATAAATTGAATGAATGGACGTTAGGAAACTTTTAGACTCTGGAAGTCAGCCCTGAGGGATCCCTACATACTGTCTAGTTAGAATGATGATGGGTCTGTATGTTGTTTTGGCCCCTCTTGGTTTTTCTAAAACAGAGCAAAACAAAACAAAACAAACAAAATAAGACTCTTTTCTCCCTCCCTCCCTTCTTTCTTTCCTTTTTTGCTTCCTTCTTTCTTTTCTTTCTCCCTTTCTTTCCCTTTCTTTCCCTCTCCTCTTTCTCCTTTCTATTCTCCTCCCTTCCTCTTCTTCCTCTTCCTTCTTGAAAAATATTCTTGTAAAGCCTCTTTCCTTGCTTTTGCCATTTCTACCATTCTCATTCAGAGACAGATGGAGCTAGGCTGGAATTGTCACAGAGGCTTTCTAGGTGGCCTCTGCACTCTGCATTTCTCTCCTATAGTATATAAAACCCCATGGCCAACTTCCTTAGAGGCCTCTTTATCATACCAGTCCTTCAGAAACCTTCACTGGTTTCTGGTTTCCTTGGATATGAAATTAGAACACCTGTTTGAAATTCGTGATAGCTGGTGGGTAATCTGTTTCCACTCACCTAGACCTAGTGCTCACTGAAGCTTAACCACAACTCCCACTTACTGAGGGCTTTCCATGTGTCAAACACTGTGCTAAGTGCTTTTTCCTTCAGGGATGTAGGTATAGCTTTTATCTCCAATTTACAGATGAAGTTACTGAGGCTTTAAGAGGTAAAGTAAGTTGACCAAGGTTACACAACTAGTCAGTGGCATAGCCTGGTTTTGAACACAGATTGTCTGATTCCATAGACAGAGCCTTTGACAACTAGTTCCTGATTTTCTGTTTGATGTACCCTGTGTATCACCAGATGGGGGTTTTGTAACATACAGTGACATAGTGCTAAATTGTGACATCTAAGGACACTGCTTCACAATGGGAAGAAAGCATCTTATGTAGCACCATATATATATTTTATTTTAAGGAACACAGTCTTTCAGAACCATCACCTAAATGGTCTATGTGTTAATGTCAGAATCTTACCACTTCTTCCTTTCCTGTTTTCAGTATTTGTAGTAAAAAGAATATCCCATTTTATAAAATGCATCTTTTCTCTAAGAGTGACATGTTTTTTGTTACTTCAAAAAGTAGTAAAGAAATATGAGCTGGAAACTGTTTACAAATATATTGGAGCTCTCAGACCTTTAGTGTATCTTAGGGTCCTTGGCTGAGTTTGTATAATTGAATGGCAACCCCTGATGATGTATGTGTGCATATGTGCACAAGTGTGTGTGTTTCTGTGCACAGTGTGTGTATGTGCAGGGGAACAGGACAGAAAGACAAGATGTATATTCTCCTTAGCCACTCACAATATTATTAGGCTTGGACTATAGGTGGTTCTATTTCACTGGTTGCTTTGTGTAAGAATAACCAAGAAAAGCACCTCAAGAAGTCATCCTCCAAATGAGATTCACTACATTTGTATGTGTTCTTGATGTGACCTGTTCAGTCCTGATTGCATGGATCCAAGCCTTCACATTATCATTCTTCCCAAAATGTGTTTTAGAATGAACATCTCTTTCTCTCACAACAAACCTGAAGATTTGGCGCTTGAATGGTTTACAAAAAGCCCCAAGTACCATATGTTCACTGTTTTGTTTTCTGTCCACCCTGATACAGCTGGTTGTAACCAGCAACAGATGATTGTTTTCAGTTTTGTCTTTTCTTGAGGCTAAGAGCTTCACCTTAATGATCTTCGAGATGGTTGACATTTTCAATTAAACTCTGTTCAGTCAGACAGACATAACTTCTCACAAGAAACTGTCAGGAGCTACCTCCTGCCCAAATGTTACACAGGTAATGATTATAATAATAATTGGTTTCAACTCATCCATAGGCCATCCTTTCTTCCAGAGTGATTTTATACCAGCGTTGGTCCAAAAGGAAGCACCCTTGACTGGAGATCCATTTCCTCTCAGAGTCCATTTGACCAGTGGGAGGAAGAAGACTAACTATGTGGGAAAGGTTTAATTCATCTTCCACCCTTATAAAAAGTCTGGAAAAGGATATCTTGCTAATAAACAGCCTGTCTATCTTCTTTGTCTCCCCAAGATTATTCCAAGAGAAACAGCAAGCAAATGGCATAGCAAAATGGTTGAGATCCTAGGCTCTGGAATCACACAAACTTCAGTTCAAATCCTAGCTCTACCACTTGTCAGATGTCTGGCTTTGGGGAAGTCTTTGCCTCTCTATGCTTTTGTTTCCTGGGCTTTCACATTGGGCTCATCTTGCTTGAGCTTCAGAGGATTAGAGGGAAATGTATTTGAATGGCTTGGAATCCTGTAGTTCTGCAAGTGGCAATAGATGCTGTCCCAGTTATTATTCCTCCCTCAACTCACTCCCATCTCATGTGGGACCTCCCATTCTTTGGCAAATCCTCCCCTTTGGGTTTCTCGAGGTGTGTAAGCTGAGTAAACATCCTGGGCACAGTCTTCAAGTCTCTTCTCTCCCAGGTGAAGCTATTTGCAGGTGCCATCCCTACATTACCATTTGGGAACCCTCCCAGAATGCATCAGGGCAAGGTCAGGCACTACAGCAGTCCTCCAGGTAAATGAAGCACAAGGGCTACAAGTTGGATGGGGACTAAAGAAGACTCTGGGCAAAGTCGTTAATAAGGAAAGTGATAAGAGGGCTTGCCAATGAATTCCCTGAGACTCTTTTAGAATTCCAAATTAGAATATTCACACTTTATAAGCCCAGGGCTTATGTTAACTTGGTTGTTGTGTTCCTACACAGGATCCTGGACTCCATAGCTCTAAGAAAGACAGATTTCCACAATGGCGGCTCGTTAGATGATTTCTGAGGCAAGGGGCTGCTCTATAGCCTCCCCCCACCCAGGAGAGAAGACATGTTTGACCCTCCAAGAATACTAACTAACTGTTCATTGTTTGGTTGCTTGAAAAGTAAAAGACTATAGGTTTTCTCACAAATAGGAGCACAGATGTCCACTTCCCACCAAAACACATACCACAGAGTGAAGTCCGATTGTGTCACTCATTTGTGTATATAATATGATTGAAGCTTTATATTCTAGATACTTGTGACCAAAGCAGCTTCCCTAGAATTGAATTTTAGTTTAATTCTATTATTGAGCCAAAGGTGCTGGAGATTTCCAGCTTTTGTGCCTTGGCTTATTCTGATCTCTCTTTGTGGTTCACCTACTTCCTGGGTATCATCTCCACATCTCATGTTCTACCAGCCTCTTACAGGAAGTCTTCCCAACTCCCTTCCCCCAACCCAGCTGGAAATATGTGTCCTGCCTCTAAATTTCCATAGAACTATGTCAATGGTATATTTAGCTTTGTAGCTTAGGGTCAGGTTATTTATATGTGTATCCTGTCTCCCTGTCTAGCCTTAAGCCTTTGAAAATTAGTTTCTAGTTCATGTTTGCATTCCTCAGAAGCCCCAGCCTTTGTCCTGCACATGTAAAGCACTCAAGTTTGCACTGAGTCTGTGAGGAGCATCAGGTGCCCATGGACCCCATTTAATGTGCTCCTTCCTGATTCATTTATTGTGTAAAGGAACACCCTGTGTGCCAGGTTTCAGAGTTCTAGCAGAGAGTAAGATGGGTACGGTTTCTGTATGCCTGTGGACTGGTGAGAAAGTAGAACAAGTAAACACATGTTGTATTAAATGGCCTTGTGAAGTCTGGGATGTCTGAGATGCCAGCCCCGTCTTTGCCAAATCAGAAAAGACTTACTGAAGCTAACATTTAAGTCTGTGTCCTGAAGGAAGAGGAGCAGTAGAATGTTAGGGACTGAATTTTGTGTCTCCCCCAAATTCATATGTTGAAGTCCTAATTGCCCATGTGATGCTATTAGGAGGTGAGGCCTTTGGGAAGTGATTAGGTTTAGATGAAGTCATGAGGGTGAGGCCCCCATGATGGAATTAGTGCCCTTATACATAACGAGAGAGAGAGAGAGAGAGAGAGAGGCCAGAGCTCACTCTCTGTCAGCCACATGAGGATAACTAAGAAGACAGACAGCCAGTCACCAGAAATCAACCATGCTGGCACCCTGATCTTGGACTTCCCAGGTTCCAGAACTGTGAGAAATACATTTCTTTTGTTTAATCCACCCTGAACGGTGGCATTTTATAATGGCAGCTGGAGCAGGTGAGTACGATGATGAAGATAGGGAGAGCGTGAGAATGACTGGGACAGTGTTGACAGCAGGGGCAGGGGCCTGGAGGAGGAGAGAATGCAGGTTGTTTGGGAAACTGTGAAAGGCACATAACGGTGTGGCAGAGGGTAGGGAAGAGGAAGGGCGGGAAGGGGAAAGGTGAGGCTGCAGAGGTCTTTGTGGGTACTATGGTCCATGTTAGAAATATTGGACTCACCCGTGGAAGAAAATGGAGCCATTTAATCAACTTGGGGACTATATGAAAGTATCACAATTTCATATTGGCCATTAAGGATCCTGTAATAAGGATAGGGAGTTTCTTGTGATTTCAAAAGCGTCTTATACAAAACAAAAATATCTCAGTTCTAGGAGCAAAGACTAAGGCACTGGAGCCAGAGTTAAAATTCCTCCTTCAAAGCCATGTTTTGCCTTAAAGTGGGAACATGCAGGGGCCAATGTGAGACATTATTCTCATGGCTCTTGCTGGCAGCAAGGAGCCGTGGAGGGTCTCTTGAAGTGAATGGGAATGTTTCTTGAGTGGCGTATTGAGAGAGCACAATGGCCAAGGGTGTGTGTGAGTGTGTGTGTGTGTGGGGGGGGGGGGACAATGCTTTAGGCTTTCGCCAGTGGGTGTCTGATGAAATATATCTTGACGTGTCATTGAAGTACGGAGCCGTGCGGCCCTGTGAGGTCACCTGTCGCACCCCCTGCGCGGGCAGATTGTTCCTCGCACTCTCTTCCTCAGCTCTTTGTCCAGTGGCTTTCTGCACTGCAAGCGATGGGGCTTCCACGGCCTCCCTTGGGAAGCCATTCCGCACTCGGATTGAGCCCGTGCTTAAGAAGGTTGCCCTGATATTCAGCCCAAGTTTTCCTTTCTGTAATTACATCCCATTCCTCTCTGCTCTACCCCTTTGCGTGACCCCGAGCAATTCTTTCCCTTCATCGGTGTGCCTACACCCTTGCTTGGGGAGAGCATTTGATCCTCAGGCCTTTTTGTCCTCCCTGAGCTTTGCTTATTCCTGGCTGGTGCTGCGGGAACCCTTATAAGTAGCTCCTGCTGCTGTTCTCTTTAATCCTCATGGCTTCTCTTCTTTGATTTCTGTCCAATTTGCCTATTTCTTTCAGGGGTACTGAAGGGCCCAGAATGAATCCTAGGCTTCCTAACCATATTATTTATTAATCTTTTATATGGAAGACCCTCTCAATGATGCTAAACCAGCTTGGGTGGAAAATAAAAACCTTTTAGAAAGACAGAGCTGATGTGAACCCCGTATGATAGGACTCTGAGCACTTCAGAGAAAAATGAATTTGAATCCAAGGACAACCCCAGCCCCATGCAACCCCAGGCCTCTGATATTCATGCATGTGCACTTCACTGTACTATTGGAGGCAGAGGGGGCCTAAATTTAGGCCATGGAGGGAACGGAATGACCCTCCTCAATTGGCCTCACTAATCCAGCCTTTCTCCGAGGCCACACTTTCGGGTTCACTCCCCTATGACACTTTCTTTGATCATTCCCCCCCCCCCAACTTTGCTATAGCCAGACAAAAATAATCTCTCCTTCCTATGAATTTTCAGAACACTTTTGTGTAGTGCCTGCATTTGTGGGCTTTTCTGTTCTCTATTTTGTTCACTCCCCCATTCGGCAAACATTTATCTAGTGCCCATTCTGTTCATGATATTATGATGCACGTTGGGGTAAATGGAAGACCAACAAGATTAAACCACCAAGACAAAATTCTTGCCCTCAAGGAGTTTCTAATCCAGAAGAGGAAGCCATGCAAAGCCATAGACAGATGCTGGAGTGGAAATGTGCTTGGAAGACTGTGGCGCAGGAGTGACTTGGAATAGATCACCATTCCCCTTGTGGATTGGGAATTCATGCCTGCAGAAGGGATCACTGTCTGATTCGTCTGGGTATCTGGGTGTCCCCCACAATGCTTAGCACATGACTTCAATGCAGTAGGTGCCCAGGAATATTGGTGTGGAACACATGTATGTGCCAGGCAGTGTGCTAAGTATTTTATATGTGTGTCTCATGAACTCTTTGCGGTAATTTTGGGTACTGTTATTATCTCCATTTACTGAGGAGGAAACCAAGTCGGAAGGCTCTAAAGCAACCTGAGACCTAAAGTCACACAGGTGGTAGGTGGTAGAGCTGAAGTTGAATTGAGATGCTTCACCTCATGTCTATTCTCTCATCTGCTGTGCTGTATATATTGACCATCCATTGATGATCAGCTGAGATGGGAAACGGAGGCTGGAAAGACAGCTCACAAGGTAGCCAGTGAAAGACCATTTTCATGCTATACCCATGTCACCTTCCCTTTCCTGATATGGACAAAAGGCAAGAAAAGGATCAGCAAAGCATTTTGTACTGTCAGACAACCTAGGAGCACACATAGATATGTATTTATTATTGTTGGTGCTGGGCAGAGGGTGGAAAATCAGGCTTCTAGCTATGTCTTTTTTAAGAATCCAGTAGTATCATGTACATTCAATCACTCCATCTACCTGACCACATCCTACTGGGGACAGAAGAAAATGGCCATCCAGGCAAAGAGAGCTGAATAAAAATGAAACATAAAACATCTGCATATTTGCAAAACCTCTGGGTATTTGGCAGATTTTTGGTGTCATGTTGATATTGTCTCATATATCAGCACATAGTAGGTGTTCATTACATATTTGTTTAAATGAATAGATGGCTACCACTCGTGGGACATTTATACTTTAGGGAGTGAGAGTAATTCTGTTGCATAAATGTACTTCAACCAAGAAATGGCTAATTATAGTGATGGAATGTGTGATCATTTTCAACAGAGGCGTTAAAGGGGAGAAAATAATAGTATAATTTTGCCTTTTTGTATGTGTTGCCCCCTACTCTTTTGGGGGGATGGATCTAGTTTTCTCCTCGTTACTCTTTCTGTGTGTGTGTGTGTGTGTGTGTGTGTGTGTGTGTAGCACGACCCTGCAGCAGTGGCTATTGAATGCTCTATCAGCTGGCCTGCCCTGGGTTTGCTAATGTCAATCTGGGAGTGGGACAGCAACACCTGTGTCCCTGGCTCCCGGGAGGCTCCGTGGTCAAGTGGGGTGGCTTTGATGCAGCAAGCACACTTGTATCATGTCTCCGGAATGTGTCCTCAGCTCCTTAGTGCCATGGGTGGTGCTCTCTGTTCACCTTAACTGTGTCCTCGGAACATGGCCTCCTACCAGCTGCTGACTCCAAGTCCTCACTGGCCAGTCCCTTGTTCTCATCCTCTTTTGGGCAGAGGAGTAGGATGAGGGTCAGGGAGCTGGATGAAGGGCATGTGCCTGCCCAGGCCAGGCAAAAGCTGGGCCCATAATTTCTCAAGGTAAACACTAATGTCAGTTTTTCTTTTTAATAGAGTAGGCAAATTTTTAGTGTAATCACACAGTATAGTGTAGCCATTAACATCTTAGGCTGTGGAGTTAGCCTTCCTGGGTTTCATCCCAGCTCTACCCCTTTCTTACTAAGTCTTGGGCAAATTAACCTCCGTGGGTCTGTTTCCACTTCTATACAATGGGCATAATGATAGTGTCTACCTTTTAGACTTGTTAGGTGTACGGTTACATACATAAAACATTTAGCTCAGGCCCAGGCTAATTTTTGCTTTTGCGTCCTCTAGCAATGATATTTAGTAGACACTATGTGTCAGGCACTGTGCTAAACACTCTTCATGCATTATCTCCTTTCATCTTGACAACAGCCACTGAGGACACTGGGGCTCTGAGAGATTAAGTATCTTGCAGGGATTTGAATTCAGGTACCATGCCAGAATCTGCATTCTGTCCAGCTGTTTAAAACTGCTCGTTTCAAGGCTTGCTGAGACTTGAAATTTGAATGACTTATTTGAAGACCTTTGAACTTGAGAGTTGAGTAAAGAGGAAGGAAAAGGAGAGTCCCAGGACCTTTTACTCTGGAAACTACTAGTTTCCTCTGTCTTCTAAAGGACCTCCCCTCATATCTCTACAAAGTAAGGTGGTATCTCATCTGACAGGTACCTTTACGGAGCCAATCTAGTCTGGCAATGGTAGGGCTGTTCCTGTGTGTATGACGTATGCTACACCACCAGTGACATTGTGGGGATGGAAGGAAGGAAGATGCTGGTATCCACATAAATGACACATGGTTCTAAAGTGTGATTCAGCTTCCATAAGCCATTCGGGAGGCTCTGTGTCAGCCTCATCGCTTGGTAATTATATGATATATACACTCAGTCTGTACTGGACATGGTGAAATCTTTCTGTGGTCTCATATTATGGACTGAATATCCTGTTTTCATCAGTATGATAGACACTGAAGAAGGGAAAGTATTTTTTTTTTCTTTTATGATTCAGTAAACAAGCAAAACACAAAAAGAGTTTAAAACTGTGCTATAGATTGTCCCTGTACGTAGGTGCAAAGCAAAGGAGGTACTATATTTCTTAAAAGAGCTATGCTCCAAATGCTCCCATTCAGGTTCCTTACTTTTAGGGCATGCACACATCCAATTTATTTGTTTTTGTGTGTTTACCTTAAAGTTAAAAAAAAAAAAAGTAGTCCAAAGATATTGAGCACTTCCTATTTCTCCACCTATGTGTTAGGTTATTTAGCCTCTCCACACACGTTTGAGAAAAATCATGCCCACGTAAGGTTCAGGGACGTTTAAGTCACTTGCTTAGGTAAGCAACAGGACAAAGGTGGAGGCCTAGGCCTTTCTGTTCTCTGCTCTCTTTCTCTAGCTCATGCCTTTAAAAAGGTGAAGACAAAGAAACAAACAATCTATGAATTCTTTGATGAATAGTGTAAATTCATTTTATTTACTCTTCAGTAGAGAGAAATCTATATTACTTTTCTGAGTATCTCAAAAGCCCAAGTAAATCCAGTTGTATTAAGAATGTGACTGGGAAATGTTAGAAAAACAATTTATTGATTCCCTCATCTCAAGCTGACAAGGTAGCTTGTTGGGCACCTTGTTCAGTGTCTTCATTTCTGTTGTAATTATGTTATTCTTTAGAAAGATGATGGCTGCCTATTGTCATAAGTTTTCCACTAGCAGCCGGACTCACCCCTCTTTCTTCCTGGTGGAATACATTTCCAAACATTCCTTTAGAAAACTGTGTTGGTGAAGAAGATTATTTAAACACCAGTAAATTTCCCTTTTGTGCCTTGAATTTTTACTTTTCAAAATTTAAATAATACCCAGTAGGTATATATTGTTAGTTTCTCACTGATTCAGGGGAAAAAAAACAACCCAGCAGTAGAGCAACATCAGCAACAAAAGACCCCTAGAAACAAAGCCATGGCTCTGTAAGTCCTAAGTCCACTGCAAACTCATTTTACCGAACTGAAAAGTGGCTTCAGAAGTTCCAAGGAACCCCAGACAAGAGTGTCTGTAACTCTGTGAGATTAGTAACGAAATCTTTAAGGCAAAGATCCATCCATGAAGAGCCCAGATAGTGCTATAAAAACACTTGAGACTTCATACATGGAACTCTTGCCTCATACGAATCTGTAGGAAACTTGATATGAACTGACATCACCACTATGATTTTGAAATGTGAGGGTGTCTTTTAAAGGCCTGTTCTGGAACTGCTGTACTGAGAGCCTTGGAATAGTAATTGCCAGCATTTCCGTATTCTCTGAGCTTCACAGAGCTGAAAATTATGGAGTTAATAGAGAAAAAAATGTTTGGACTGCTTATGTTATAAATTATATGGAATTATAAATTATACCATGAAATAAATTCCTAACGCTAACAGGGTGCATTCCAAAGATGATGTATTATTGAATGACTCTATACTTTTAATTAATTAATTAATTTAGAGAGAGAGTGAACAGGGGAGGGGCAGAGAGGGTGGGGAGACAGAGAATCCCAAGCAGGCTTTAGGAGGTCAATGTAGAGCCCGAACTCACAAACCATGAGATCATGACCTGAGCCGAGACCAAAAGTCAGTTGCTTAACCAACTGAGCCCTCAGGTGCCCCAGATATTTTTAAATGAATAATTTTTACATAATATAAAGACAAACATTTAGAATACCTTTTATTCCATCTTCCTTTAAAAAAAGTTTTTTTTTTTTAACATTTTTTATTTATTTCTGAGAGAGAGAGACAGCATGAGCAGGGGAGGGTCAGAGAGAGAGGGAGATAAAGAATCTGAAGCAGGCTCCAGGCTCTGAGCTGTCAGCACAGAGCCCGATGCAGAGCTCGAACCCACAAACTATGAAATCATGACCTGAGCCGAAGTTGGACGCTTAACTGACTGAGCCATGCAGGCGCCCCTTTTATTCCATCTTCCAAAGATAACCAGTGTCTGCATTTTGATATCTCTTTTCTGCTCGTTTTTAATGCTTCAATAGATGTATTGAGATCTATATATGTGGGGATATATACATAGATTGCACATATTTCTATATTATACATATATGCATATAATGCCTAAGTTATATCGTTAACCTTCTTTGTTACTGTTATTTTTATTAGACATGTATTCCTTGAATTTTTTTTGATGACTGCATAATATTACATCAGTTGAGTAGATCATCATTTATTTAACCTATCTTCCAATGTTACACATTTAAGTTTTTAATTTTTCATTATTATAAACAATGCCTTGATGAGTATCTCTGATTTCCTTATGATAGATTCCTAGAGGTGCAATTATGAGATCAAAGGATATGAATGTTTTTAAACTCTTAGTGCAATACCAAAGTGCTTTCCAGAGAGGCTATGCCAGTTTCTGCTGCCCCCACCCCTCCACGGGCGAGGGTGCTCACCTCACTCTATCCTCTCTGGCACTGAATGCTATCATTTATCTTTGCCATTTTATGAAGGAGCATCTGGACGATTGCTAAAGTTAAGGGGGGAAACCACAAAGAGAAGCAGAAGTTTAAATTCCAGACAATAAATCAAAATTGGTAAAGGCATTCTGGTTTTTCCAGAAACATCTTTCCTGAATTCACAGATGAGGATCTCTTGATTCTATGAAGGGCCTCACACTTTGCACCCACATAGATTATTAACTGCCCTTACGCCTCTTGATGTATGTTCTTGCATTTCATTAATTCACATTAGATAGGGAATAAAAACCTTCCCTACCACCTTCTTGGTGGTGAAATGACTTCTGAGTCATTCTAATATTTTTCCTGTGCTTAGTCCTTCAATAAAAAGCTGATGACCTCTTGTACTTTTCTGTAATACCAGAGCATTCTGGGCTTCCTCTGCAGCTAACTGGTTAGAAAATGACAAGTTAAGTCAAAGTTTGATTTGCTCCACAAAAATATGAATATTTAATTTTCCTGAGATGTTTTAGGGAATTGGCTAATAGTTCAGTCTTTGAGAGCCTCCTGAAAAATTCCACAAGGTCACCTACCTCACTCCCCTGCCCAAGGATCAAACCAGCACAAACTGGGGATACAGTGAGGAAGCAAAGCAACTTTTATTTCTCAGTCATGATAGTTAAAAGACCTCCCAAACACCTGTTTGTCTTGATCGGTGGCTGGGCAGTCAGTAAAGAAGTGCAGAGTCTGTTTAGTTTGCTATAAATTAGCACTGTTGTTGGAAGAATAGTTCCTGCTGCAAGTGATGAAAGATGGTGGGTCAGAATGGGTTTCCCTTGGCATTAAAAACAAATAAATTTTGGAAATGGTAAGCTTTGTGTGGGAGAGAATCACTGTTGTCCAAATCCAGGTAAGATACAAGACCTGTTAGTTTGATGACTTTGTCATTAGTGAGGGTCTCACTCAAAGAAAAACAGGCTGTTGTAGAAACATGTTAGAACTTTTAAATTTGTCCAAAATATGAAAATGGGCTATTGAGGGACCTAAGAAAGTCACGAGTAAATGTTTTGAATTGCAGAAGTGGCATGACTTGATGAGAGCAGGCAGAAGAACAGGGATAATTCTGCCTGTTCTCCCTGGGAGAACCTGGGATAAATTACCTTGCTCAGTTTGCCCTCTCTGTGAAATGGAGTACTTTCATTGCTCTCCTCCCTCCCCGAAAACTCTCAGAAAGGTGAAAAAACATCATTTACAGTTCTTAGGAAGCATGGAAATTCACAATGTGATAATTAATTTCCCAAAATGGGTCATACAACCATAATTGTATTTGGAAGGCTAGAACCATGTTAAAGGAAAATATATCCAAAATGTCCTCATTTCGAATCAAATGCTGAATCATAGAGCAGTGCCTTTGCTGCTGGCGGTGGGGCTGCTTAGGCATGCAACCTGGGCCCGCAGAGCAGCACGACCCGGAGACACAATGGCCGGGCTCAAGCAACATCCTTCTCTCCCTCATCACCCCCTTTGATTCCAGCATTCCCTGATTAGTCATTTGCATGCTCATTTTTGTTCCATTTCTCACTGGCAAGGTCTGCTAATTACTAAACAGGGAAGACTTAAAGAAAATAAAGCAGAGTGAGCCTTGTTTGCTAAAGTTTTGTTTTAGGTCCAGTAATTTGAATTGGCAGCGAAAGAAAAGAAATGTAACAGATCCACCTGACTAACTTGCATTTTGGATTTCCAACACTCAGAAGTACAATGCTTATGGTAATGAATTTTATCTATTACGAGGGAAAACAATCACCTTTGATGACATTATAGAATAAACACATTTAACAGCATGCTGAATTGCTGAAGTATCATTTTCAACGACCTCATTAGTGTCACTTAATTAAAACTTCCTGCTCTTGACTTTGATGCTGGTACAGGCAAAAACACAGAGGGAATTGAACAAACAACAAAAAAAAGGGGGGGTGCATTTTCTAGTGATAAATCGCAGAGGTTGCTAATGAAACCAAATTATGTACCTTTTTCCTGCAACTCCGATAAAATAATATGAAACACGCAGCAACTTTGCATCAAACAAATTAATCAGCTGTCAGCAGATTTGCCTTATAATAATCTCTTGCACTTATTGATCATTTAAAAAGGGGGGGGCTCTTTTTTTCTCTGTACACAAGCATTAGGTTGGTGATAATTAAAGCCTCAGCTTCAGAAATGCCATAATAACCGTTAATTAGCAGGATGCTATTTTCAACATAATTTGCTAATTAGGCAGTGAGCTGGTATAGTGTATATACCTAATTATGAAGGGTCTTGTGCTGTAGACACATGTGACTGGAGTGTAAATGACACCATTATAGGGGTCCTAGTGGATTTTTAAAAAATATAGTTTGTTCAGAAGTGCTTAGTACTTTAGGGACTTCTTGATATAGGGAATATTACTCGTGGCTGTTCTGCATGAGATTTAGAAGAAGAAACATATACCACCTCTTTTATCAAGACAGTGGACAGAGAGGATTACTCATTCTGAAGGGCTTTGTTGTCTGGCGTCTAATGTAAAGGCTGATAATTTAGGCACTGAAGTTGGGCTTCCTCCATGAGCAGAGAATTGTTCTCTATTTGTCCACCACATTCAGTTCATCTGTGGACCAAGATGCTGTAAATCTTTTAATGCTATCTGCCTACCATACCTTGATTTTGCTGCCACATGCTGATAACCTATAACATGGATCTCCCTGCTTGTCTCTTCTCCCTCCAGTGTTTCCCTCCATGTCATAAAGAAGATCTAGACTTTTCAAAAATGGGTGTTTATTTCTGCCTGGGCTTTCTGTAGCCCATTCCCTAACTGCCTTGGATTTAAAAAATTTTTTTTTAAAGAGAGGAATGATAAAGTATGAAAAGTAAGGATGAGCTCTCATGCAAAAGTCTCAAATTATATGCATATTAGTAATATTTATGAGTTTAAATTTGGCTTTTCAGCAGAGCATAAGCAGAGTGAGATCATTTGCAGATATATAAACTGGCTTCCAGGATCATAATAGCCGATTTCTTTTAAATGTTTTACCTTGTTTCGAATAAAACTATATTTCTTTATTCCCTTTAAACGAAATGAAAACTTAATTCAATAATAAATGAGCTTCAGAGCAGCACAAGAGTCACTTAACTTAAATCTTTTTGTAGAGGTTCCCACTTAAGCAGCTTGAAAGACAGTAAATCATGCTCGAGAACGGACATCCCAATTTCATTGCCGCGCTGTAGAGAGCTGAATTAATGGCCTTCTCTTTAGAATGTATGGATGCGCTTTCCAGCTGCTGAGCCTGACAGTGTTATAGCTCAATTAATGTGATTTTGATGTAATTGCAGATAGGGAACATCGTGCTGAAAAATTATCTTTTTTCATAAGAATTATATTTTATCATCCAGATGTGAGGAGGAGGGTTTCAAGGCTGAATATGATAAGTTACAGGGCTCTATTTATATTTTTAGTTAATGTATCTCTAACCGAGGGAGAGAATAATGAATCCACATAGTTACTACACACTGAGCACTTACTATGTGCCCTGCAGTGTGCTGAACACTTTATTCAAACATACCATTTAATCCTCACAAGCCTCTGAAACAAGCCCCACTGTCATCCCCATTTTACAGATGAGAAAAATGAGACAGAGGGATCAAGCTGATAGGGTCAGACCTGGGATTTGAACCCCTGTGTGTCTGACATTCTGAGATCTTAATGAATCGTTGTGTGGGTTGCCTCTGCAAACTGCCATCAGAGGCCTCTGGAAGAAGATGGTGGGATGCATGCATGTTTAAATACTTAGAACAACTTCCTAGAATATCACAGTACAGTGTTCAGAGAAATAGGTTTTAGCCAGGTCGTCTGGGTATGAAGCCAAGGTCTGCAATTTTCTAGCTGTGCTTGACTTTGGGCAAGCTATTTAAATCCTCTGAGCCTGAATGTCCACAACTGTAAAGAGAGAATAATAATGGTGACTCTCTTGTATAATTTGTCACAAGAATTAAATGAGAGAATCTGTACAAAGTGCTCAGAACAGTGCCTGGAACATAGTAAGTGATCAGTAAGTGATAGCCATGCTTACTGTTAGCTAAACGCAAGCCAGCAAGGTCATCTGTCTCGTCTGGTGCAATTTTCTTTGCCTCGTCTTATCTACTGGGTGCAGACTGCCTCTGGGAACTTGGCTGCTGCCAGTGTTTTCTGGGAAAGACCTAGAGTGGCATTTAGCATAATATGGGCTGTGTCTACTGCTGTTGAGGTAAGAGGCATTTCTTGTTTTTGAGCCATTTAAATCCCCATGTTATTAGAATGGGGTTGGTGATACAGGCTCAGAAAATGGTAAGCTGTGTGTCCATCAGAGTATATGGCCTTACCTTTCCACTCAAGCTCAGTCCACTGGCATGAAGACAGCACTGCATTCAAGGTACCACTGGGGGGTCCAGGAGATAGAAAGGAGAACAGAATGGTGGAGGTGCCCTCATGGATTTATGAACTAAAACAAAGTTCAGGAAATCTCCTGAGTTCATTATAGGAGATCCAGTTAAGAAAGGAGCACAGAGAAACATGGTGATGATGACAATAAGGATGATGGGAACTGACATTTAATGAGTGCTTACTATTTGGCAGATGCTATGAAATTATCCCATTCAATGCTCACAATATTGCTACAGATAAGGACTAGTATTATTCTTACTTATGGCTCAGGAGGAGGAAAGATCAAAGAAGTTAGGTCATTGCCCAAGGTAATATAGCTGTGATTCTTTCTCCATACTCTCATCTTAGCCGTGACATATGCCATATAGATGGAGGGTAGCCTCCTAAAATTAACTCCAAGGTATGGGCAGTCAAGAGATTTGGATTGCTTTTACTTCTCATCTTTCCTTACATCAACAAGGAAGTCTTGTTTTTCCATTGGCTTATTACTTTGTAAATAATAATAATGTCTTCTGTTTGTGGTTGTATCGATTGGGTTGTAATTAATAAATTACTAAAGTCTCTATGGACAAATTTATTAAACAATCTATCATACACAAATAATGTACAATAAATCCTGGGCATTTTCATTGTTATGGGTCAATACTTTAATTTAACTGTGGTAGTTATTTCTAATAATATGCAGGATTGGAACACATTAATAATACTAATTTGTACAGTGATGTCATTACTTCTTATTGTTACCTTCAGAGCCAATATGTAAAAATATCATTTAAAAATTTGACACCAGGTGGAAGCATTTATAAAGCAAAATATATCATCATTTGTTTATAGGTTGACCTGAATAAAAATAAGCTAGAGTATGCGCTTATTGTTGAAATGCACACAAAAATGAATAGGTAGACTTCATTATTTTTGTTAAAAAATAGTTATGGAAAGGATTTTTTTGTTGTTAGAGATGTACCTCATATGTTAGGGGCACATTTTAATGTCAGAAGTGTAAATAAAATGTATCGAAGAAGACTTATTTGCATTCATGATTTTGGTTTCTAGTAAGCCTCCAAGTTTGAGGCTCATTGGAAGACATACCTCTTGTAACATTTGGACTCATTGTCTAATTTCTTCCCACTTCTAATTTATCAAATTTTGTTTCTGGACAGGTGAGTACTGGCAGTAGGACCTTGGCCTATGTCTGCTCCTATTGTATTAACATACTAATTCCCTTCTGGGAGCATCTTCTCCTACTTTGTAAAGACTGGGATAATTAATTAAGTGGCAAATAATACTCTCTCATCTCTACCCACCTCACCCCCACCAAATAGCAGTAGATTAAATAAGACTAATAATAGTCTAGACTATTTAATATAGTCTAGACTATTATTTATAATAACTAAAAAAAATAAAGAAATTTATTTTTTCCTTCTGTTTAGTAAGTGTAGAGATAGTCCAGGGCTAGGTGATACTCCATGGTATTAGGTTCCTGGCTTTTATTTTGTTGCTCTGCTGTGTAGAGCTTCAATTCCCAAGGTTACCTCATGGTCAGAGATGGCTGCTGGAGCTCCAGCTGTTACCTCCCCCGGTATAGCCGGTGGAAGGAGGGAGGAAAGAAGAAGGGCATACCTCTTTCCTTTTAAGGCACTTGAGGCACATACCACTGCACATCTTCTTTGACAGAGTAGTCACACTGGCTACATGAGAGACCAGGAAATGTAGGGCAGCTCTGTGATTAACTAAAAATCAGGGGTCCTGTTACTAGAAGGCTCTGCCATAGTCTGTCTAACCTTTTGGGAATCATAGACCTTTGGGGAATCTGATGAAAGCTGTGGAACCTCTTATCTGAAAAACACATGTCGGTAGAATTTTACATGTAATTTGAGAGAGTGCAAGGACTTCTTGAAGTTCAGGTGCTCATGAACCGCTTGTTTAAAAAATTCATTTTTTCATTCACTTATCCAATTATTCATTGTTTATTCATTCAACAAATATTGTGCACTCACTATATGTTTGCTTTTTTCCTGGCTATAGAGACGTGAACAAGACAGACAAGTTTCTGTTCTGATAGTTCTTGCATTCCAGCAGGGAACTAGACAATGAACAAGACAAAAGTGATACATGCTTTGAGGAAAATAAAGCAAATTGATATAATAGAGAGTTGATAGATGGCCAAGGGTGGAAATTACTTTGGATTGGGCAGCCAAGGGAATTCCTTTCTGGAAGTCTGACTTAGTGAAGCAGAGCTGGTCGTGTGTGTGTGTGTGTGTGTGTGTGTGTGTGTGTGTGTGTGTGTGAGTAGATGGGGAGGAACATTTCAGGTAGTGAGAACAGCATTTGCAAAGTTCCTAATATGGGAATGACTATAGTATATTTTAGAAACAAAAAGAAAGCTGGGCGAAAATATCATGGATGGTCTTAAAGACGTAGGCAGGAACTAGGCCATTGTAAGGAGTCTGGATTTCCTCCTAAAAGCAGCGGAAACCATTTGGAGCGGGGTTGGGGGCTGGGGGAGAAGAAATGGTTTGTGATTCAGTTAATCGTTTTAAAAAGATCATTCTGGATGCTCTAAGGAAAATGGTAAATGAAACAAACCAGTGACACTGGACTGTTCTACCATAGCCAGTATAAGGGAGAGGGATTTATCCTCTGCTTCTCGTGTCTTTATTGAAGAGATGAAGGAGAATTTTTGCCCAGTGGCATTCAGAGGTTTGCCTTCTGCCTGGGCCTTATGGTGTGACTTTAGCAACACTGAAAAGCTTGCATGTTTAGAGACACAAGGCTCTTTAAACTACATTTGAAACCACCTTTCTTTCTGCAGTGATCATGCATAAGGAAGGCAGTGAGCATTCCTAGGGAAAAGGTAGGAAAACTACCGGTAAAATGAAGCTACCATTTACCAAAAAATCTGTCTTCTTGGTCCATTGTTTATTCACCCATCATGGGGCACAGCAGATGTTAATGGGCTCCCAGGGCCCCAGGGGCAAACCCAGTAGCAGAAAGTTAGGGGATAAAAAGTTAGGTAACTAAGAACATATGATTTTCTCTTGTAACTCTCACAAGGGACAGTTTTGTGAATGATACATCTGGGCTATGGGAGGTCTGAAGAGCTTAAAAGAACAAGTGATTAAAACAGCACAAGGCTGTATGAACTCAGTTTCTACACATTAAAATGATGTGGAAACCCAAAAGGCTAAGAGAAACAGGCGGTGCTGATAAGCCCCGCACAAGGTTGGATTAGAGCTCAGAGCAATTGCTTGTGAGTGTTCCTTAGCTTGCCATGGTCCAGGTCTTGGCCGATCTATCACTGATTCATAAATTGTGAGGGCTGTAGATTTAGAATCATGGAGTTTTGGATCTGAAAGGGACTGCAAAACGAACTAGACCAGTCTTTGGTTTTACACATTGGGAAAATCTGAGGTCCAGAAAGGTTGTGATTTGTCCACTGTTTCTTGATCGAATGCTATTTCCTCTAGAGCTGATTTAAGGGAGCTAATAGTATATTCCTTTGGTATAATATGGCTATTTTCAAATCCTGCCCCCCACCAAGCCCTTTTCTTTCTTGCCCAATATTGCAGAAGCCAGAAGAGCCACACAGTTTAATCAAAACAAAATTTCCTGTTTTGAAATCAAATTGGCTGCATGATCTGAGATCCACCCTCCAAAGCAAGGGAAATTTCCTTAAAATATTTTGAAAGCTGCAATGTTTTCTCTCAGGAATAACTGAAAGATGGATTTGTTTTCAACATTTAATGCAGGCTGAAAATGTCAGAGACTTTGTAATCTATAATGTTCTGAGAAAGTCAGAGAGAGGAGATTTTTATGGATATACAGGACTGGACATTTACTTTGTTTAGAATGTGGGTATTTACTGGCACCTGCTAAAATCTTAAAAAAAAAAAAAAGATTCCCTCATTGGAAGGGTGGTGTAGTATTTATTACCTAGACTGGAGGCCTTTAGAGCTATAGGAAGAACTCAATTTAATTCAGAAAAAATGAATTTTCTGATTCTGAGCCACTTAGCTCTGTTTTGGTAGAGTCCCCTCACACTGATTCTGGGGTTTCTGGAGTCTGTTGGAAGGGCCTTGGGGCTCTATGGACAGGCTTTCTGCATTGCCATTGCCCCTCCCCCAACAGGCAACCTAATTGGCTAGTGCAGGCTTAGCCATTCACTTGGGCTGCAATTAGCCACTTCTTACTTTGCAGATAGAAGTGGCCACTTGGATCCGCAAAAAAGTCCATTGTGAATTCAGTTATTTGTGTATCCAATTTCATCTGGATAGAGTAGACCAAAAAAAAGAATAAAATACAATACATGATAGTCCTTGAAACAAATTCACTCTGAAATCTGGCTCAGGTTTTCTCACTTTGGAAGTGACCATCACAGGAATAGTTTTCTTTTTCTAAAAGAAATGCTTATTAAACATAAATACACAAATATCTCATTAGCTGGATATTCTATTTCTCCTAGTGTCCTTCATGTAGAGCAGGTTATACTGGCTTCATAACTTTCTGTAAATCTAAATTTCCAACCCATCAATCTGCTGGGTATAATTTCATTGGCTGTACAAAATGAATGTGTTAATTTCTAGAGTGATGCCTTAATTTTGTTGTCCACAAGATTCTAGACAACTGAAAGATCCATTTTATGACAAAGTGGCGGAGCTCTTGTTTTCATACACGCCTTTTGATGTGGTTGGTTATTGTTATGTTGGGTCAAAGGGACCTAACTGAGAGATGACAGACGCAGATGATCTGCCACTAGTTTTCCTTAGAGGTGCACAATAGCAACCAAAGAAAATCATTGAGAGAATACTGGGCGGAAAGTTGCATTTGGGGGAAATTCCAGGAAAGAGAAGATTGTGACCTCTGTTGCTGCACAGTGTCAAGGACAGATGGGAAGAAGGTATGAATCAATATATGTCAACCGCACAGATGGTATAGCCATACAGTGTCCACATCCTGATTTTCTATCCCCTGAAACTCAAATTAATAATGCCTTCATTATAGGCAGAAGGTGCCAAGCAGCTGAAAGGACCCAGAGCAACTCAGAGCACTGCTCAGAGCAAGAGGTTTGAACCAGGAGTCTCTCTCTTCTTTCCTCCCTCTCAGGAGATTAGGGATGCTGTGGATCATAAAGGGGAAAAGGAATCATCTTTTGATGCTGAGTTTTACAGATTAGTGAAGCCAAAGACAGATAGACTATGGTTGCTTCCTGCTTCATAATATTTCTATGTCAGGGTATCTTTTCCCAGGTCCCAGCCAAGCCATAGGGAGAGGGTTAACTCCAGTGTGCCAATTACTGAGCTCGGGGTGTTGAAGATCTCAGACTAGGGTTGGAAGTGGAGTGTAAAATAAAAATAAGCAACCACAAACCGCCAAAACAAGTATTGGCACATCTCTACAAGCTCCGGCTAGTAATGATGAATTCAGTATTCATCACATGGACTAATTAATGCACGCTAACACATCCCAGTGCAATTTGCAAGTCACAGATTGCATTAGGTGATACAAATGACTCATTTGTGAACCTGAAGGATGACCTTTGGCAGGACTATCTGCTGACCTCAAAAATATTAAAGAAAGGTTATTTCACCTTGCCATTGTCTCCAAATGCCAAAATAGCCCAATTAAAAACCTTGACTTGGAACCATAGGAGCAGATGCGAGTCCTAAAGGGCATTAATTATTTTCAGTGTCAGCTGGTTGTATAACTGAGGCCAAATGAGAGTTTGGGAAGCTATTAAGGCACTGTATTACATTCACTGGGTCTAAGATTTGAATTCAGAATAAAGAGTAGATTTCATCTATTTAGGCAAGCCATACAGAATCTGTGCTGGGTGTCCTGTTAAGAATTAAGGACTAACGTAGGTGAAATGAAGCTCATCACCCTCACTGGGTTTCTCCCCTCTGCAATAATCCATTTATTTTCCCAAGTCTCTATTTGCAGAACCATCATTAGTTACCATATTGTGAGGTCAGAAGCATAAACATGTGTTCAGGACCAGTTTGCTTCCGAGCGGACATTTCTTCCTCTCTACAAGCCTAAACACTACAGAATCACCCCCCAAATGTGGTGACAGATGAAGATATGTACCCAAGCGAGGTTCCCATATGGCTAATTTCTACATTGTTTGAACAATACACAGATTTTTAGGCAAATTAAAACTCAAGGACCTCAGTATTCATGGCGTTCTCTCCAGTTCTGTCCTTCCTTTCTCCAGGTGGGTGTTAGTGAGCCGTATTAACAGAATAGCTAGCATTAAAAGGGGAAGGAACAGGCAAGTCCATTAGATGGAATTGGCTCACAAGCATTCCAGTGGCTTTGGGAAAGGGTTTGTTTGTTGCTCATGGCTTTTATGTCCCCCACGTTCATGGTGGACACGGACTGTCAAGGCCCACCTTGTGTCCATGGGGTGCAAAATGGAAGTGGTGAAAACAGGAGTGATACATTCTTTTTAGCTTCTTTAAGATTCTGTTTTTGTGTTTGTCTTCATCTCCAGTTGAAAGGAATGAAAAAGGAAGATTTTACTCCTAGGAGAAGATTTTACTTCTAGAGTGGTAGAAAGCACAGGGCACAGAGATCTGGGTTTAGATCCCAGTTTGGTTAGTCATTGTGTAAACCTGAGCATGTAACTGAATTCCCAGTGGCCTTGTCTGTGACTTAAGAATTATAATAATGCCTGACAGGATGGATAAGAAGATCTAATGAAAGTGTACAAACACACACACACACACACACACACACACAGTAAGAGGTTTTTGGAAATTGTCGCTGTCATTTCCATTATGAGAGATTCAGAGAATGTTTTCAAAGATGGAATTTTTTCTCTAAATTTTTCTTTACACACTTTTGTGGGGCTCTGTGCAATATATATAGCAGGTAACACAATTTAGAAATCAGAGTCCTATAATTAAATCCCTCTTCAGTTGGGAAGTTGCTTAATCTTAATAAGAAATTCACATTTCTATTTGGAAATGGGGATAAATCTACCATAATTTGTTTTTGTGAAGATTAAATGAGATAATAGATGCATATGGTACTTAGCATTTGATAGGTGTTTGATAGGTGAATGAAGCCCTGTTGTCCTTGCTTCCAGAACATTCTTACTCTTGTATGCAACTAGTGAGCCTTGGGTTGAGAGAAGGTACAGTTTTTTTAAATAAAAAATTTAATTCCAATATAGTTAACATATAGTGTTATATTGGTTTTGGGTGTACAAGAGAAGGTGTAGTTCTATTTCAAGTCTTCTTCCTAGGCCAGTTCCTTGCATCTTATTCTGAAAAATGAACACGCCTTGTTGGTATACATCTTTTCGAAACAATGACAATTTGTAATTTCACATTCTCAAGGTTGAAGGAAGGTCTTACACATTTGGTGTCATTATGTTTCTTCATTATTTGGCAAACATATCATTTGGTGATGTCCCATGTTTCAGATCAGCATGACAGACATTGAGATGATTTTCATTGGCCCCTCAGATGTGTCAGATCTTATCTATGAGATAAGAACTCACGCAGAGGTTTCCTGTTGGCTACTTAGACCACATGTTACCCAGCTAACATGGTTACCATTTTCCCTTACAAGGTTGCTATTATTCTAGACTGCCATTAAAAAAAATTCTAATTTCATTGTAAGATCCTCATAAATACCAGCAGTTAATGAAAGCTGGTTTATTTCTTGCTCTTTGGGAGGTGACCACCCATGTTAGCATTGGAGGGTGTCTGCACATCCTTGAAAGGTCTAACAAGTGGTAAACAGATGGAGTCTGAATCCAGAGCTGAATTGCCAAGAAAAAAATTCTGTTCTTTCACCAAATGAAATCTTTAACATCCATTTACAAAGAACTCTAGGCCATGGTATTTGGGAGAGTTGGCTCCATTGATAGTGAATGCATATGATAAAAGGCCACACAAACTCTATCAGCAGCTAATTTCTATATACAAGGCCACCCTTAGCTACAATTTGGAGAAAGTGTGCATTTTCAAATGAGTGTGTTGACTTTGTACCAGAGTGGGACTGCCTATTGAGCAATGACTTGTCTTCTTTCTGTATAAATGCCTCACCCAGCACCAGTATGCTCCTCTGGGTATTTGGTTAGTAAGTCATAACTTCATGGTTACACCATTCTCTTCAGAAGGAAACTGTTGTAAAGGAAGGATTAAGTGTGGGGGTGGGGATGCATGGGTTAAAGATAGGTTTAGTTACTAAGCACTAAGATAATTTTATCATAAGATGGCTTAGTCATAAAGGCAGTGTTCCACTGAGGGATCAGTAAATTATTAAATCTCAGTTTCTCGGTCTTTCTGTGTCAGCCACGATCTTTTCATCTCTTATTAGTGCTCTTTCTCTCTTTGCTCTGATGGTAATTCATCATTCCACCATATTGGTTGTTATGTCTTAGCTCACAATACAGTCACCTAGGAAGGTAGTTAAAAATGCAAATTATCAGACTTCATTCACAGAGAGTCTGTTTCTATAAAGTCCTGGGTGGGACCCAGGTATTCCCATTTTAACAGATCACCCAACCCCACCCCATCCCACCTCAAGAAATTCTATTAAAAATGGTCCTTGAGCCAGATTCTGGGAGCAGCTGGACCATGCTTTTGGATCAATATGCCTCCTGGTGAGCAAAATTGAATGGTATAAGAAGACCAGAAGACCAAATCCAGGAGCTTCCAGCAGTTTGAAGACTTTAATCATTGCCTCAGTGAAATCCTTTTAAAAATCTTATGTAAAACACTTCCTTCAAATAAAATCAGATACCAATCCTCCAAATTAAACCTCAGCTGAGTGGAGCTGCTCTGGCTAAAGAACATAGTGCTGCTATGTGCCGTCTGTCTCCCTTTACTTTCAATGGCCCCAGGGGCAGTGATGTAGCTTTCTAGGAGTTCACTTTCCCCTTTCTTCCCAAAATGAACCAGATGAAGACCTAGGTCCCTGGGTAGAGGAAAGAGCACCTCACTAGGACTTCCGAGTTCCAGCTCCAGCCTTGTTTCTACTTTGCTGCATTGCCTGCACCTCTCTAAGCTCCAGTTCAACCTTCAAGGAAAAAGACCTTAAACCTTCTGTTTGAGCTAGAACAGTTTTTTTTTTCTGGAAGTTCCATCATTCACAGAATACCCTTGTGACATTTCCTGTAGATGAGTATTATTTACTCTATGTCTGTCTTTATTCACTATTTTGTACTGAAATGTTCACGTAGGTTTGGAACTAAGCAATGCTATATGTGAAATCAAAAGTTTGATATGCTTCTTATGGTTTTTCTTTTCTAATGCACATGAAAATAAATATAAAAGCACTAAATAAGAAAAGTACATCACCTAACATCAGCAGTACTTGTGCAACCTTTGAGAAACAGTGAGCTAGACGATCTCTAAAAAACTTCCCTGTGCCAGTATTCAGTGGGGTTAATTTCCAGGTATGTCTCTCTTGTTACCACCTTGGGGATTTGCAGGTGGGGCAGGTTATAGGGAAAAACAAAGAAATCCTCTGGGTGCTGGAAGCATGTAAAGGACAAGTGGGAGCCAGGAGGGGAAAAAAAAAAACCCCTGCCTGTATTGCTTGGAAGAAGGAGAGTGCTTGAGGCTTGGAGTGTATGTACAAAGGATCTAAATGGCTCAAAGAGAGATTTTAATATTAATTTTGTGGAGACATAGGGCCACCAGCCGCTTAATTTTATTTAGGTCTAATAGAAAGCTTAATAACCAAGAACATCATTGGTTTCTTGTTTGTTTCTTTTATTGAGTGTCAAAGAGCTAGCAGCTTTTATTACAGATCTTCCAGAACCGAAGTTGGTTGGTTAGGACATGGCCACATGGAGCTCTAGGGCAGAGTCCAAGGAGGGAACCTTACCTGGGGCCTGTCATGTTTTGAAAACTGAGCTCTAAATATCTGGATTTCAGGAGACACTTTGTGGGAGGTAGAGGATGCTAAAGCGTTTTTGAGTTTGGTGTGTTCTTTTTTTTTTTTCAGCACACAGTGCAGAATGAAAGACAGCATTTGTAACCTGCTTGTTCCATGCAAGGGGGAGATAATGACTCCAAATGTATACCCACTGAGCTGGCTTGCAAATGGCATGGGTGACTTCACAGTCATGGTGGTCCAGAGCAAGGAAATGAAAATGTAATTGAAAAGTGGGGGAATTAAATATGCCTCACATGTAAGCACACGTTATAAAATGGAAATCAGTCTAGAATACATATTAGGTTAATAGCTTGGGTTCCAGAGACAGACAGACTCGGGATATAGATCCTGACTCTGCCACTTCCTGGTTGAGATTTCTTCCTTAGACAAGGTACCTAATCTTTCTGAGCCTTGATTTATTTACCTGTCAAATGGATATAATATGTACTCCCAGGGCCACCTGAAGTATTTGATGACTTGAATAACTTTGCACAATGTTGGGTATTTAGAAAAATTTTCATTTTCTTTTTTTTTAACATTTATTTATTTTTGAGACAGAGAGAGACAGAGCACTAGCTGGGGAGGGGCAGAGAGAGAGAGAGAGACATGGAATCCAAAACAGGCTCCAGATTCTGAGCTGTCAGCACAGAGCCCGATGCAGGGCTCGATCCCATGGACCACGAGATCATGACCTGAGCCGAAGTTGGATGCCTAACTGACTGAGCCACCCAGGTTCCCTTAGAATAATTTTTTGATAAATTATGGGTGCTGTTTTTTATTACTGTTCTTATCATTATAATGTAATACTTTATTTGATTTAATTTTCCATCAAATCTATTGAGATGAGTGGTGTAGGTGGCCCCCAGGGATGGAACGGAGATTGCTAAGTCTTTGGTATTTTCCTAGGAGGTCTCATGGTATACCTCTATAATGACACATTCTTATGGCTAGTATTATTCTTGAAAAATTTTTCTTGATGGTCTTGAGATTACCATGACTGGATAACACCACATAGAATCTAAGGATTCAGGGCTAAGAGGTCTTTTGGATAGATAACTTCCCATTCTTGGAATTAAGGCACTTCTCAGTAGGTATAGGAGAACTAGATAGAAGTAAAGAATTGTGATTTGATTCCATTCTGCAAACATCAACCAAATCCAAAGCCCCCTTTGTTGGAAAGGAAGTCACCTGTACTTGTCAGGAGCTACAGGTGGGGAAGGCATGGAAGAGCAAGGTCTGCTGGGATACTGTGAATCAGGAAAGCCAGACCCTTGCTCTGCAGAGACTCCCACATGAAGATTCTTAATCAACTTTCACACCTGCCAGTGAGTGTGAAAGTTCTCAAATGTGGACCCAATCTTGATGCAGCTGGCACTTTTGCACTGAGTTTTGGAATCAACTTCTAAGAAAAGATAAAATATATGTTTATTTTATGCTTCTTTTCTTGTTTTTAACTTACTCTGTCTTCATGTTAATTAACAACAACAAGAAAGAATGCTAGCATTTTCTTGTAACATTAACCCTCTTCTCGTCCCCCTGGCCTCCCACAGAGAGTCTGTTGAGCATCTATCGCTTTAAGGGCCACATGAGACCTTACTATTTGTGCCATAACTTAGAGTTGTGTGTGTGTCTCTGAGGCTTCCCTCCCTCTCAGTTGCTTTTTATAAATGTCCAGTTAATACCAATTAGAAAGTTCTTGCTCCTCCTCTAGCTGAAGGAAGACACAGGGAAGGAAAACACAGCCGGCTCCACTGCTGTGGCTACATCCTCCGTCTGTGATGCATTACCATAAACTTCATTCCACATGTTTTTGCATTGTCTCTTCTTACATTTATCCTCTGACTATTGTTTCCTTTTGTTCCAGCAACAGCTGGAAATGGTAAATTTGTGTTTTGAGCCAATGTTTTCCTTTGCCCTGGCATTTCTAAACATTTATTTTCCTATGAGCCCAAAATACCAGCAAAGGCGCATTCTGAAAGATCTCCATCTCGCATTGCCCGTCGCCCTCCAATGCTGTCCCTTTAAATGAGGCCCCCAGAGTTCACTTTCTGAAGTTCATTAGCTTGTGTTATCAATAATTTAGGATAATACTCCGGTAGAGCCTGAGTGCCTGGCCCACCCCACTTTCACTGTCAGTTTTCTCATACCCTAGCAGTCCAGTGAACTTGATAAGTGTCCCATCATCCTGTTAATCAAATTACTTATGAACTAAAATTGACAGTTTTCATTAATTATAAAGGATTATTCTAATTGCAATTCAAATTTATTCATTTAGAACAGACGGCATTCAGTAATATTTCAGGAAATTTGCATATTAAATGGAGAGGGTCGTCCATTAAGTATGGTAATGTATGCATATTTCCTTATTTTTAACTTCTAGGCCATATGCACTGCCGCTACTTCAGCAGGTGAAAAACCAGAACGTGCTTAATTTGTTCAACAAACACAGGGGCCAGAGCACATCTTTTGGCACTCAGTGCTGGCACCCTTCTACCTTTATTCCTTCTGCTCTTCCTTTCCCCTCCTCCCACAGCCCCGCACACAGCCAAAACCACGGTTGATCTTTCGAAGAAACTTTTTTTGATAAACCTGGGCATCTCCCCACCCCCCCTTTTCTTTTTCTTAAATGTAGGCACAGCTGGTAAGGGTTGATTGAAATGTTTTGCCATAGAAGCTGTGTTCATTAATTTCTTCAAGATGCTGAAGTAGGCATTAAGGTTGCCGGCTGGAGTCCTTCCCTGTGACATGTGGAACAGCAAGGGGCCTAATAGTCAGCCTTGTAACATCAACTGGTTACCCCCCTCGTGCGGCATGAACCTTTCCCCTCCAGTGAAAAATGAACCTGTCTGAGACAAAAGCACAAACCACGCATGCAATGAGACAGTGCCATTATTCACACCCATATAGGCTGTTTCCAGAGATCATTAAAAATCATATCTCCATGATATTAATAAGCACCTTCTCTGATCCAGGTCTTGGGTAACAGGAAGGTATATTTAGAGCTGCCCCCACCACCTACCTAATCGGAGATCACGAATCTGGAAGGAAAAAAAAAATGCATGTAGGATAAAGGCTAACAAACTGGTGTGGAAGGAGCCACTTGGCTTTTTAAACAGCTGATATGGCCTGGCGTTCCTTGCAGCCATCCTAGTAGGGAAAGAAAGGATGGGCCCCCAAACTCATCGAGTTGCTTCTGGTGAATTTTGCCTCCAATTCTTAGGAATTATTGATATCTGTTCTTAATGATTTGAAGAAAGCATCTGCCAGCTCATTCATCTCCAAAAATTCACATTGAATAACTGGTTGCTCATTTAGCCTGGTTTCAAGTAGACTTGTTTTTCATTTTCTGCAGTTAAACTAAAAGCTTTGTTGTTTCACATACAGATATTTTATTTGCTGAGCATATTTATTTCAGTCTGTTTGTATAGCACTAGTGCTTTCGTGGCCATATGTTATTGATTGAAAAGCCTCCACAAACTCCAATCCTGAATGCGCGCTGTGTCCTTGAGATGTATCTGACAGGCAGAGACTGAGGGTCCGTGGCCGCCTAGCCAAACCCATCCGGAGGGCCTTTCCTGCTGCCACCCTCCTCCCCCCCACCCTGCCCGTGCCCTAGGCCTTACGAAAATCAGAACTGGTCCAGGGTGCGACTCATGCTTCACTCTTCCACATGCTTCAGTTTTCCACACAATCTCTCCCCGAATTTCAGTGGGAGCACACAGTGCCCTGTGTCCCCTTGTTGGGGTGCAGCCCTTCCTGGTTGGAAGTACTAGGAACCACTCAGAGAGAACAGACCACCAAAGGCTACTTTAGAGACACTGATGGAAAATTCTCGGAAATCATTAAAGCCCACTGGCGTGTGTTGAGTCAAGGGAAATTTCCCCCCCATGTAACATCTTTTCCTCCACTTGGTTCAGCTTTAGAACCATGAAAGCCCCAGTCTTAATCCTATTTCTGATGAGAGTTAATTTTCAATGCAAGTTTTTAAGCATTTAATTGTCACTGATTGCTGACATGCAATAGTAAAATAATATAAAAGGATGCCTCAAAAGATTAAAGTAAAACTTAACTGCGTGCACATTAAAAACAATCCCTTAACTCTACTTTTGTTATGGGAAATATTACATTGCGTAATGTGACCCAGCGGTATAGGATAATTGCTTAAGAAGCTGCATTATACAGATATTTTGTATATTATATCCTCACGGACAGTATTTCTGATGATTAATTCCTCAGCAGTGAGAGGCTCTCTCGAACGGATGTTGATTATATCAGAATGTGAACCAAAAGCGATGCCAGGAAGGGAGAGTAGGCACAAGTATGCCAGGCATCATCTGGAAATATTGGGGAAAATCTCTCAGGCACAGCTTTTGCAGTCAGCATCCCTATTATCTGCAAGAACAACTACTAGGTCACCTACAAAGTGTTACGTATTGTTCAATGGGGGCTGACCAAGAGAGGAAGGGATAGAAATACGAGTGATAGATAAAACATGAGATAGAACTAATGAAGCAGAATTAAGGGTGGAGGGAACAAACGTCTCTGAGCTCCATTTTTTATATCTGTAATGCTTCAGTTTTTCACATAGTCTCTCCTGAATGTCAGTGGGAGCACACGGTACCCCATGCCCCCTTGTTGAGGTGCAGCCCTCTCTGTACATTTGCCCTGCTTTCTTTGTGGGGCTGCTGTAAAAACCCTTTGAGATCTCTCTGTTTCCCAGGCTCTCCTGTTCATCAGAATCGCCTGAAAGTAGTCAAATACACATATTTCTACCAAGAGATTCCAATTCAGGAGGTCTGGTGTGGTGGTTGGGTGATTATTAGGCTCTAGCAAGTTTGGAAAGCATATACTGTATGTTAAGTAACCCTACAAAGTACAGTACTCATGGGAGACAAGACTCACAAAGTAGTTAAAAAGTAGTTCAAGATTATACCTACACACTGCATTACATTTTAAATTGGGTAAAGCTCCGAGTTGTAGGAATTCCAAGCATTAATTGCATTCTGGAATTTGAACTCTGGCCGGGTAAGTCACTGGGATTTGTTGATGATATTTCCAGTGTCTGAAGAAATGGGATCTCTATGGGTCCACCCAGCAAGACCCATGAGGAAGGACACTTACACCCCCATTGAGTCAAGTACAGCCCAGACTAGTTAAATGAACACTGAGCCAGTAGCAGGTGCTTTCCAAGCAAATATCTAGGTCATTCTGTGAATGTTCTTTATAGTTAAACAGACCCTGGAGGTGAAACTGTCATTACTCACCCACTAGAGACATCAACTTAGAAAAATGGAAGAGAGAGCAGTTTCCTGTCTGTGAAAGCATATGGAAATGGTGATAGGGTTCAGGTTCGGCTATATTTATTAAACATTATTGATGCAGAACCACTTTATACCATGTCAGAGTAGAATAAATTGGATAACAATGGGAGGGCAGCATCATCTAATCTAATATCAGTGTTGCTTAGTGGTTGCATTTTAGCTGCCAACTTGGGCACCTGGAATGGGTTCTGACACTCTCAAACCCCCATGGTTCTAGCTTAGGATTTGAGCAGGAGTAGAAGGTATACCATTCCACTTGAGGCACTCCAGGTCTGGACAAGGTGCAGTGGGGTGAGTGAAGTGATTTGCTACACTCTATGCTATCATAGGTAAAAATGCCTTGTTTCTTGAGCTTGTGGTAGTTAGGGATTGTAGGTTGGTTTTAGGAGAGGTAGAGGAAAAGATGGGTTTTCTTTTCTTCTTTCCCTTTTCACCCTGAGGATTATAGTCAATTTAATAAAATCTCTATCTTCATGAAACACAATCATATTGTAACTAGCGAACCGCCAGGCTGGTTAGAGCTAGAATAAGATGGTTGTGTCTCTGACCTCTGTGGGCTGACAACTTTAGTTAGTAATACTGAGTTAGGCATGAAACACACAAAGATGAATGAGCAAGACTGAACCTTAAAAGAGTAAATTAAAGAAGCTCCAAGCATTTTGTGTAAATGGGTCTTGCATTTAGTTTTGGCATTCAGTGATTTAATGAAAGGGAGGAGATTTGCAGAGGTTCCCTGTTCAGATGAGTGACTCATTGAGGAAAGTTTTCTGGGAGTTGCTGGGATTTCAGGATGTGCTTTTGATGACTGAAGATAGAAGAGGGCCTTACAGTTTTTAGTAGAAGGAAATTCTCTTTGCTGGGCTACAAGCATGAGCTCCAGCTCCTCCCCCAGGTATATAGGCATTATATCCAAATATAGGGGATTTATTTTTCTTTTGAATGTAAAACTCTGGATCAACAGGAGCTAATTGGAATTTTGTAGATTACATGAGGAGAGCAGTGTTTCCTTTTGGGGCCACAAATTGGACTTTATATATCCTATTAAATCACTGCAACAAGCTTCAGCCAGCCTTCATTTGAGGGGCATTCCAATACTTTACCAAATCCTGCATGAATTACTGTGGTGTGCATCTAGAGAAGAGGGAACTCACATTATCCAGGTCTTTACATAAATCACAAATGCCTTTTATTCAGAGAAACATTTATTTATTTAAAATATTTTCAGTTTATTAACACCAAAAAAACCCCCAAAACAAACCAAAACCACCCTAGTTCACATCACTTTCCCCCCACAAATCTCTTGGAACTGCTAATCTGTTCTCCACCTATGAGCTTGGTTTTATGTTTTATGTCGTTGTTGGGGTTTTCCCCCCCCTAGATTCCACATATAAGAGAGAT
This sequence comes from Crocuta crocuta, assembly GCF_008692635.1. NCBI lineage: Eukaryota > Metazoa > Chordata > Mammalia > Carnivora > Hyaenidae > Crocuta > Crocuta crocuta. The sequence continues at coordinate 4,057,982 of NW_027532679.1, read as the reverse complement.
AATACCATATTTGTTTTTCTATCTCTGAGTTACTTCATTTAGCACAATGCCCTCGAGGTCCATCCATGTTGCTGCCAGTGGTAAGATATCATTTTATTCTAAGACCAAATGATATTCTATTGAATATATATCCCACAGTTTTTTTTTTTTAAATCTATCCACCCATGGGTGGACATGTACAGTGTTTCCATATCTTAAGTATTGGAAATAATGCTACAATGAATGTGGGATACATATATGCTTTCAAATTAGTGTTTTCATTTTCTAAAGATAAATACCCAGAAATGGAATTGCTTGACTATATGGTAGTTTTATTTTTAATTTTTTGAGGAATTTCCACACTGTTTTCACAGTGAATTAGACCAATTCACGTTCCCACCAACAGTACACAGGGTTTTGTTTTGTTTTTTTTCCTCCATATCCTCACCAATACTTACTTCTGGTCTTTTTGGTAATTACTGTTTTAACAGGTGTGAGGTGATATTTTATTTTGGCTTTGATTGACATTTCCCTGGTGATTAATGATGTTAAGCATCTTTTCACATACCTGTAGGTTTTCTGTATTTTTTTTTTTTTTTTTTTTTGGCTGTTGAGTTCTATGAGTTTTTTTCTTTTGTTGAATGTTAACCCTTCATGAGATACATGATTTGGAACTATTTTTGCCCAAAAGAGACTCAAACAATCTCTAAGTTTTATTGATGATTTCCTTTACTATGTAGAAGCATTTTTGTTTGATGTGGTCCCACTTGCTTATTTTACTTTTACTTTGGTGTTGGAATTTTTAAAAAAAAAGTGTCTCTAAGAATTATGTCAAGGAGGTTGTTGCCTCTGTAGGAATTTTGTGGTCTCACGTGGTATGTTAAATTCTTTAATCCATTTGAGTTAATTTTTGTGTATGATGTAAGATAGTAGTCCAGTTTCATTATTTCATACATGACTGTCCAGTTTTTCTAACACTATTTATTGATGAGATTGTCTTTTCCCTACTGTGCATTCTTGGTTCTTTTGTTGTAAATTAGTTGGCCATATATGCATAAGTTTCTTTCTGCACTCTATAGTCTTCCATTGATAAATGTGTCTGTTTTCATGACAATCCCAAACCATGTTTTGAGAAATATTTAAAGATTGGAAGGTAGATTGCCAAGTATTTCTGAAATTAGTCTGAGGGCATGCATCAATCAATTTTTCTTTGAGCAAAGAAAATCCACTTTATCTAAACAAAATATATGGTTTAAAAAATCATCTTTGCTGCAGAGATTAAGCATAACTGTTTCTTTAGTGTAGGATCTAATCTCACCAAAGTAATTGAAGCTCACGGGTCCCCTTCAAACATTTTCCAAGCAAGAGGTATGTTTAGGATTGAATGGTGTCCCACTCCCCTCAACATACCTTTATGCTTGTCCAGTTCCAGAAATCTCTAAGTGCTATTAATGAAAGCTAAATGTATCTTTTTCAAAGAGAAATATTGACAGAGGTTATGCTTTTATGAAAGTTGGATCAATGTGTAAAAGACATTTTAAAATTGTCATTACACTTGATGCTGGAATAGTCCCTTTCATCTTTGAAAGGACTACTGCTCGGTAGATGGCCCTCCTGTTTCTGCTTGGAGTGGAGAATTATATGTTTCCATTTTGCAGATTAGGACACTGAGACCAAAGGACAAATAAATTGTTGTTGGCTATTGTGAGAGTTGGTAATAAAATGTCCAACTTATTTCACAGCTCAATTAGGATGGTAATGCCTCCTCATTTAAAAATGTATGCAATTGGAAAATCAGGAAATATACATCTGATTATAAGAGAAACCCTAAAATTTCCTCTTCTAGTTCTGGCTCTGGTCTTTCTCCCATTTCTTACTTAATCTGTAACTGCAAAAACCCTCATAATGCCCAGTGCCATTTGTCCTAAAGAGCAAAGTGTCAGAAGAGGGGTGAATCCTTCCCGACCCTACTGAAGATCAGAGTGTGCCCTGAAGCATGAGTTTTGATTACCCTCAATTTAGTATGCATAACTTCAAATGGTCCTAATGGTCATAAAATTATCTGTTGCTCTTTAATATGCAACCAGGGTTCTTGGTTCTCTAGTAAACTGGAATGTGTTTTCACATAAGTCCTTGTGTGGCATTTGTTTCTGTCTTCCGAAACAAAACACCAGAAAACAAATAAAAATAAACCAGGTTTAAAAACCACCACACTCAGGGCGCCTGGGTGGTTCAGTCAGTTAAGCATCCAACTTCAGCTCAGTTTATGATCTCACAGTTCGTGGGTTTGAACCCCATGTTGGGCTCTGTGCTGACAGCTAGCTCAGAGCTGGAGCCTGCTTTGGATTCTGTATCTCCCTCTCTCTCTGACCCTCCCCTGCTCATGCTGCCTCTCTCTCTCTCTCAGAAATAAATAAAACATTAAAAATTTTTGAAAAAAATAAAAATAAAAACCACCACCCTCACTGGGGCATATTTTGGGGTTCCATCAGAATGAAAATCCAATGCGGTACAGTTTATGGTGCGTCCATACATTTCCCTTCTCACATTTCTCTTGTCCTTTTTCTGCTACTGCCTATGAGTTTCATTTCCCATGTGCCATAATATTAATGTTTTTCCCTGCTGGCTTCCCAGCCCGGGGGTCACAGCTCGTGTTTCACAACACGAGACACCCAACCATAAATTTCCTTTAAATAATACAGACGGCAGGAGGGTCACTGTCGGGAGAGCCAGTCGGTCTGAACAAAGTGGCATTGATGCATGGCAAGCGGAACAGCTTGACCACGGCTGGCCCCGTTGGACAGGTAGAGTGTGGAGCAGCCTTTAGTTAAGGGGAGGGAGGCATGCACTCTGCATGGTTCCAAAGAGCCAACCAGTTCTGGTTCTCAGTAGGAGTTGGCTGCCAGTCACCAAGGTTTCCTGAGAATAATCACATCACTTCTTCCCTAGCTCCTGGCTGGAACACCTGATTAACAGAATTTGTGTTCAGAGGCACAAACGCATCTCTTTGGATATAAATCTGCATTTCTCAAAGCCTCTTAGCCATATTTAAAACGAAGTTGGGAAGTGCCAGGGTGAAAGTAACGCACACCTGACTGGAATGCACCATGTCCTTGTGGTAAAGCTCTTTTCCTATTCTAGGACCCAGAATGGTTAATTTAAGGAGCCCAGAAAAGATTCAGTTAAACTTAAGCCTTGAAGCTGGGGTTGAGTTAGTGGAAGCCTCAACTTGCAGAGGAGCTTGATAATATGGGAACAGAAAGAGAGGAGGGGTTTAGCCAGGACTTTGTTTTTGTAGACAAAAATTATAGTAACATATTGACACTCCTGACCAAGGTATCATGTTAAGATAATACACCTGTGACTACAGCTTTGTGAGCAGAGAATATATGTGCAGATATATATAGCTGCACATAGACAGAATATGGGCAGCATCTACAAAGCTAATTAGCTTGTGCATAAAGATAATATGGTGCATGTGTGTACATGTGTCACACTCCAATAATTTGGTAAATAACTGGCAAATGTACAAGGTAATGTGTGTTGTAAGTAAAGATGGGGCTAGTGAGAGGATGCACCGAATTTCCACTGACATGATTTTTCAGGACTTATGCATTGCTTATCTGTTGCCATATTCCAGCTCAGTTATTTTCGTCTGCCTAAACTTGGTGGTGGGGTGTTGGGGGGATGATTAGCACCTCAGTTTCTTAGTGTTTTCCTGGACATGTTCTTTTGCAATTACTTAGTTACACTTTTGATAAAAGTCAATGTGGCTTCTAATTTTTCAGTTACCTTACTCAGCATAGAGATATGGGGAGGGGTTCCACTGAGGTGATTTCTAGAATCTATTGCCTACCTGATAAATGGTTTGAGGACGAAAGAGAATACATTAGTTCAGGGAATGATTATGCTGGTTTTGGTTGGTTACACCTCTGATCATTTGAGTTTTTTATATTGTTGACATTAATTGCTATTGTAATGTAATAATTGCTAAAAAGATACACTTTTGGGTGACTATGGTGAACTGATTCTGTTCTTTTTCATTTAAAATAACCAACGGTGTTGATTACTCAGTAATTCATTATGCAACCAGGAGACCCATGAGAATAGAAACAGAAATACGCCTTACTAACATATTTACATCCCTACCTCTTGCTTATGTTCAGAAAATTTTGCTTTTTCAACCTATGAGGTTTTACATAGGACATCTCTGAAGATGAGTACATGTGTTACAAAATTACTCTAAATGTTAATTGAACATTTAATAATATTTCAAAGTACATGAGCACTTTCTCATATTTTTAAGCTTTGTGCATAATTTTGGCTTTATCTTTTTATTTACTAATAAATGTATATTTGTAACTGTTTGTAAAAGCGCTATATATATATATATATATATATGTATGTTTATATTTGCTTCTGATTTTACATTTTACATATTTGGATGGCTTTTTAGACCTAAGAGTAGCATACAGATGGAGTCCTGTATATCTATACAGAAGGCTAGTCCTTCTCTCCTTGTCTGATGTGCCTCCTCCCTCCCCCTCCCCTGCCCACTCTTTATCTCTTGATCCCCATTAGACTGACTGCTGGCTGAAAGCAGGGATGATGTTTGTCTAGTTCACTATTGTACCCCCAGTTTCTAGGCCCCATTAGTGTAACCAACTGCCCTGTTTGCCTGAGGCTTTCTTGGTTTTAACACCAAGAGTTCCAACCTTAGGGAGTCCCACAAACTCAGGCAATCTTGGCCCATAAGTGTTTGTCAATATTATGTAAATAAATGAGCTCCTTATCCTACAGAGGTTGCAGTTATGTGAGGGAGCTTCTGTTTAAAATTAGCCAGCATCATATGTCTATACACTATCTCCCTGCTGATGGTACAGGGGGGGAAGGGCAGGGGCAGCGTTTCTTCTATTTCTTTGAATTTCCCACAATGCCCTAGAAACCTTTTTAAGATAGAACTCTGTCAAGTGCTAAGTGGAATATAACCAAATAGTAAATTGTTCTGTAGTGTCACCTCAGACCCTGCTCCTCCTGGTTCCATGAGAAGCCAGAACTTGCTTACTCTATCGTCTTTCTCCATTCTCCTCATTTGTAAAATGGGGATGATAACAGTACCTTCCTCACAGGGCTGGTGCCAGGATTCACTGAGACAAAAGACAGAGCACAGTGTTAGCTCTGTGACAGGTACTTGGCATGTAAACTGCTTCTCCTCCTTCCCTGCACCCCCATCATCCTTCTCCAACCCCTGACAAATACTGAACATATTCAGGTGGGTTCGTCTTTTTGGTGGCACGTCTTGTTAAACTGAACTTGAAGTTGTTTTTGTGTGGAATAGTTTAGCTGGAAAAAGAATACTTTTCTGTGTGTATGATTGGTCTCTAAAATGCCGCATCTCTTCTGCCCAGTCTATTGACTTCTTTCCACTTTGCTGGGGTTGGAAAGACAGGCAGCCTGCTTCTAAGCAAGCGATCTGTTACAGGTGGGATAGTGAAAATGTCATTTACAATATTCTGGTATGGAATGGACATGAAACAATACCCAGACTGCCGAAGAGGGGAACTTTGGGTGGAGCCATATTATATATTGATTCTGCTTTTACTTACCCCCCCCCCCCCCCCC